>NC_090768.1:34747757-34760257 GCF_036898095.1 Palaemon carinicauda | reverse complement strand
ATTTTTGTTTGCTTGTTTAATACAAATCGAACATCGAAATCTTCAGACATCTCTCTCTCTCTCTCTCTCTCTCTCTCTCTCTCTCTCTCACACACACACACACACACACACACACACACACACACACACACACACACACAAACACAGAAATAGCTGGGCTCTTTCTGTTCGTGACCCGGAAATAACTTAGGGTCTGTCCTTCGCCCGGGGATGGACACTCAAGAGCCCTTGAATCGAGAGCGAAATATCAATATGTCACTGGCTGTGAAGTCTGCTTATTTGGCCGAAGACAAAGTTTGTGGTGTTTGAGTGACGTTGAGAAAACACAAGTTGATGGCTTCGGGAGAAAGTTGGGATTGACTCATGGCTGGAAGTGATTGAGTAAGAAGGGAAGGAATTGGGGGAATTCTCATTATCATTATTTTTGTTTATTATCGCTGTGGGTGGTTTCAGTTTAAAATTAAATAACCGTCACTGCTATATTCGCACTTTTTTTTTTTTCTTTTTACCTTGTTGACCGCTTCGTACACGTAAACTTATAATGATTTTATGATAGTCAAGGTCTATAGAATATAGTCTATAGACCTTGATGATAGTCGTGCCTTCTCCATACTGAGGCTCAATACTAAACAGTATTCTTGAAGTTTTATTCCGTATCAGTCTGTACTGCAGTTAAAACAATTTTTGGGTGTGGGTTGTGGATGGCTGATATGATGGGGGGTTGGGGGCGGTGAAGAATACATAAGTGCATTTTCCCTTCCATATATATTATCGTAGACAAGAAAGACCTAGGTATGAGACGAGTTGGATATCTTCATATTACGAATAAAAACTGTAATAATATTTTGATAGTATTTATCACTATAGTCAATTCTTTTTAGTGAGGCAGATTTGCACGGACTCGCATGGGTGCCCCTTTTAGCTCGGAAAAGTTTCCTGATCGCTGATTGGTTGGACAAGATAATTCCAACCAATCAGATAGCAGGAAACTTTTCAGTGCTAAAAGGGCACCGCTCCAAGTCAGTGCAAATGCGCCTCATTAAAAAAAATGGAGTATAGTTTACTTTGACTTTCTTTAATTCCCTTGGACAAGTCATACTTACTATAACTCTTTCTGGTTTTCATCGCTGTTTTATCACTCCTTTTGCTTATTTTTGCTGAAGACAGTGAATCGGTCCTAAAATGGAGGCATTACTAATATGGATACGTTGGCGAACTTTGGGGTTTTTAGAAATGAAGACTAATGGAAATGTAATAAAGTATTTGCTTCAAAAGGCCGCAAGATGAAATTTAGCAGTTTTCATATTTTCAAACGCTTAAGCACACACACTCACACACACACACACACACACACACACACACACACACACATATATATATATATATATATATATATATATATATATATATATATATATATATAATATATATATATATATATATGTATATATACATATATATATATTCATGTGTAGAAATCACGAAAGCTGACACGTGATGAATATAAAATGTATTATAGCCACGAAAGGAAAAATGAAAAAGACTTGATTGGAGTGGATGAAAGTACTAACTCCAATCAAGTCTTTTTCATTTTTCCTTTCGTGGCTATAATACATATATATTCATATATATATTATTATTATTATTATTATTATTATTATTATTATTATTATTATTATTATTATTATTATTATTATTAACAGTGAAAATGTCCCAGTGAGGAAATGAGACACAGAAATATTTCAAGAACAGCAACAACATCATAATAAATATCTCCTATATAAACTATAAAAATTTTAGCAAAACAAGAGGAAGAGAAATAAGGTAGAATATTGTGTCCGAATGTACCCTCAAGCAAGAGAACTCTAACCCAAGACAGTGGAAAACCATGGTACAGAGTCAACCAAACAGAAGTTCGTGATGCCAGCGTACATTTGATATATATTCAAAATCTATACTAAATTAAAAATGGAGTAATTACTCAAAAGTGTCACTATTTGTGAATTGTATATTTTATGGACACTTTTGAGTAATTACTCCATTTTTAATTTAGTATAGATTTTGAATATATATCAAATGTACGCTGACATCACGAACTTCTGTCAGTTCCAAGTCGTTTAGTGAGGAAACCAGGCTAGTTTTTTTTTTTTTTTTTTAGAATTCTATAGTTTTTTATAATTTTAACTTGTTTCCCATGTGGCGAATTGTTTTAAATCACGAACTGGTAATAGAGAAAACAATAGCTTTGAATAATTTGGCAGTATATGGAGGGCGTGGTTTTGTAAACAAATACTTAAATAACTGGTTTTTTTTTTCTTTTTTCTCTTTGTTTTTATATATAACCTAGGAGATAGATTGATTTGATTAAGGTTTTCCGGCATCCTGACACCTAAGGTCATTGACGCCTAATAAGCCAGCAGAGATTGAAAGTTGAGAGTTTGGACAGAAGGGTTGAGAAAGAGAGCAAAACAGAAATATGAAGATGTAGAAGAGTTAAAATTGGTCCGGTCTTAGTCTGGATGCTCAGAGCTGGTCATGCCATTGCGCAAGCTCTCTCACTTCAACAAAGTGCCTGACCATCGAGAGAGAGAGAGAGAGAGAGAGAGAGAGAGAGAGAGAGAGAGAGAGTTTGAAAAAGATAAAACAAGATATAGAAGACAGCCCCTTGTGCCTAAGTTTATATACAGCTTCGATACACAAATAAAGGGAGAGAGAGAGAGAGAGAGAGAGAGAGAGAGAGAGAGAGAGGAGAGAGAGAGAGAGAGAGAGAGAGAGAGAGAGTTTGAAAAGATATAACAAGCTATAAAAGACACCACCTTTTGCCTAAGCCTATATACAGCTTCGATACACAAATAAGCACAGAGAGAGAGAGAGAGAGAGAGAGAGAGAGAGAGAGAGAGGAGAGAGAGAGAGAGACGAAGAAGTTTTGAAGTTTTCAAAATGTGATTTATAACATCAGTACGAAAATACCAACAAAGGAAGCTGCCTTATGGTACGTTATTACCTCAACAAGAAACAAAATCCTTGAAGATCCTATTTTCCTTATTGAATTTCGTGTTTATTTTGTTAACTTGTATGGAACCGAAGAATAAAGGAAAACCTCTAATGTTATTTCCTATAGCGTGCACTGCTTCTTCTCTACAGGGGGGGGGGGGGGAGGGGGGGCTATAAATAGTCTTCAGAAGTATATAGAATAATACAAAGTTTATATGTATATGTAGATCTTGAAATGATAATCTCCATTAAAGAAAGGCGCTCGTTTGTAATACATTTTATCCCCCCTCTCTCTAATATAATTTTCTCTCTCTCTCTCTCTCTCTCTCTCTCTCTCTCTCTCTCTCTCTCTCTCTCTCCTCTCTCTCTCTCTCTCTCTCTCTCTCAAAAGCAATTTCTCTTTTTCTCAAATTCAGTTTACCTCTCAAATTAAGTTTCTCTCTTAAGTGTATTTTCTCTTAAATTCAGATTCTCTCTCAAATCAGTTTCTCTATCTTAAACTCAGTTTTTTCTCCTCTCTCTCTCTCTCTCTCTCTCTCTCTCTCTCTCTCTCTCTCTCTCTCTCTCTCTCTCTCTCTCTCTCTCTCTCTCTCTCTCTCTCTCTCACTCTCTCTCTCTCTCATTTCATATCACCCTCAAATGCAATTTCTCTCTTTCTCAAATTCAGTTTATCTCTCAAATTAAGTTTTTCTTTCAAATTTATTTTCTCTCCTAAATTCAGATTCTCTCTCAAATCAGTTTCTCTATCTCAAACTCAGTTTTTTCTCCTCCTCTCTCTCTCTCTCTCTCTCTCTCTCTCTCTCTCTCTCTCTCTCTCTCTCTCTCTCTCTCTCTCTCTCTCTCTCTCTCTCTCAAAAGGCCTGCATGAATATGTAGCCATTTTTTTGCTTTAAACTAGAAGAAAAGATATATTTTATCTTATTCCTCCACTTTAGACTGGCAATTTCCTTGATAATTCAAAATAATAAAATGAAAAGACTGAAACGTTCAAAGATTTTCGCTTAATGCAGAAAAGAAACACAAGTTTATGACGTAACTGAAATTTCTCTTTCAGCGTAGAAGCATTTCAGGCTTTTTGATACATTACATTTCTTAACATCATTAGCCTTTTGATTTTACCCTTTAGCTTTGATTACGTTTTCTTACGCTTGTTTGAAAGTCTGATACTTTACTTTAAGGACTGCTTTTCTGGTCCAATACATCTGGGGAACCCTATTATTATTATTATTATTATTATTATTATTGTTATTATTATTATTATTATTATTATTATTATTATTATTCTATTAATATTTTATTATCATTTTATTATTTTTATTATTTTATCATTTTATTATTGTATTATTATTATTATTATTGTCATTATTGACATTATTATTATTATTATTATTATTATTATTATTATTATTATTATTATTATTATTATTATTATTTATTGTTGTTTTGTTATTATTTTATTAACATTTTATTATCATTTTAGTATCATTTTATTATTTCATTATTTTATTATTTTTACTATTTTTATTATTTTATCATTTTATCATTTTATTATTTTATTATTATTATTATTATTATTATCATTATTATTATTATTATTATTATTATTATTATTATTATTATTATCAATAATAATAATACTTGCTAAGTTACAACCCTAGTGGAAAAAGCAGGATGCTATAAGCCCAGGGGGCCCAACAGGGAAAATAGCACAGTGAAGAAAGGAAACAAGGAAAAATAAAATATTCTAAGAGCAGTAACAACCTTAAAATAAACATTTCCTATATAAACTATAAAAACTTTAACAAAACAAGAGGAAGAGAAATTAGATAGGAACTTAACATTAATGTTATCGCATACATTCCAAGGCATTCAGCATTTCACATAGCAAATTGCTCGTTTACTGTCAGGTCCACATTAGATTACAATACTGTACTTAAATTCCTTCCAAACAGCTGATTTCATGTTTGTAATCTTTTTGATAATCAGCATCATTAAGCCATATTTTATTTTCAATGCTAGTATCGTTATTAGTTCTTGTAATTGTTCGCAAAGTAATGTTAAGATGCAATCGCATATACCATTTTATTTTTTGACAGCTTTTATTCCTTTATCTTCAATTCTTGGGTATAATGGTCACTCGCCAAGAAATTGGGGACTCTTTCCTTCGTCTTCCTGTCTGTCAATCAGAGTGTCTGTCACTGTTGTTTTAGCCTTCTCCGAGAAGTGGTGATTATAACATCATTCCTCGTTTTTAACACTTTTCCTTTTTCTGAACACTATTCCTTGTTCTTAATCATTTTCCGTATTCTTAACACCATTCCTAACATCATTCTTGTTCTTTACACTATTTCTTACTCGTAACACTATTCCTTATTCTTAACACTTTTCCTTATTCTTAACAGCATTCTTTAATCTTAACAACATTCCCTGTTCTTATTCCTAACATCATCCCTTAGTTCTTAAAACCATTACTTGTTCATAAAACCGTTTCTTGTTCTTAACACTTTTCCTTATTCTGAACGCCATTCTTTAATCTTAACACCATTCCATGGTCTTAACATCATCCCTTATTCCTAACACCATTCCTTAGGTCTTATCATTATTCCCTGTTCATAAGACCGTTCCTTGTTCTTAACATTTTTCCTTATTCTTAACAACATTCATTAATTTCAACAACATTCCATGTTCTTAACACCATCCCTTATACCTAACACCATTCCTTACTTCTTAACACTATTGTTCATAAAACCGTTTCTTGTTTTTAACACTTTCCCTTGCTCTTAAAACCATAGGTAGTAGGTTGGCCAGGGCACCAGCCACCCGTTGAAATACTACCGCTGGAGAGTTATTGGGTCCCTTGACTGTCCAGACAGTACTACATTGGAACCTTCTCTCTCCTTTTGCCTACACATACACCGAATAGTTTGACCTATTTTTTACATATTCGCCTCTATCCCCATGCACATGGCAACACTGAGATTACCGAACAATTTTTCTTCGCTCAAGGGGTTAACTACTGCAATGTAATTGTTCAGTGACCACTTTCCTCTTGTAATGGTAGAAGAGACTCTTTAACTATGGTAGGCAGCTCTTTTAGGAGGACACTCCAAAATCAAACCATTGTTCTCTGGTCTTGGATAGTGCCATAGCCTCTGTACCGTGATCTTTCGCTGTCTTGGGGTAGATTTTTCTTATTCATGGTTTGTTCAAGTTTTTATAGTTTATATATGAAATATTTATTTTAATGTTGTTACGGTTCTTAAAATATTTTGATTGTTAATTACTTTTCTTGTAGTTTCCTTATTTCTTCCTTTCCTCACTAGGCTATTTTCCCTGGTGGAGCTCCCGGGCTTATAGCATTCTGCTTTTCCAACTAGGGTTGTAGCTTAGCAAGTAATAATAATAATAATAATAATAATAATAATATTAATTATAATATCCATGCATTAAGGGGTCGGTTGCCTGATGTGCTCTCTCCATTGCCTTCTATCAAAGTCATCCTCGTTCACCGAACCTCTTCTCTCAGTAAATTTTCCATAAGCACCCATTGTTTAATTTCTACTCCTATTGATATACAGCCTGCAATAAAAGAAAATATTTGACACAGGGTAGCGAGTAACCCTTTTTTTATTCTTGAAAGTCCATAGTACTTGGGAATTTGATTCTATACTGTTTCATTCACTTTTTTTTACTCATTTTTATGGTCAAAAATAGCTTACAGTAGTTTCATTTTTTTTTTTTTTTTTTTTTTTTGATAGGTTAGGATAATACATACCAGAAAGACTTTCCATTTAGGTGGAAATGAGATTTGTAAATCCTTTAGCGCAAGCATACTGGAATAGTGGTTTAAAATAAAGCTTCAAGTCGACAATATAATTACATTTCTTTTTACACATGAATATTGAATAAATTTGCCCAAATTGTCATTTTCTTCATTTAGATTGTTGTGCAATATTTCTAAATTACTGTATTGTTCAAGTTGAGTTTTTTTTCTTCCCTATTATGTGCCATTCCGAAATTCTTTTAACCTTTGGATTTTTTTCACTTTTCTCTGTTTTCATTCTTACCAGCAAGTAGCTCCCCCAAGATTGGAAGCCTGGTACAGGGTCGCCAGGTTGGGCTTTTTTCAGGCCAAAAACCTAAAATTTGTCCTTTAAAAAAAATGGTTAGCCTTTAGTAATATCATGAAAACCGGTTGTCCTCAAATGCTATATTTTTGGCCTTTAATTTACCAATGGGTTGGCATTTTCAAGCTGCTGTTGATTAGAAGTTGGCCTTTTCTCACTTAGAAAACCTGACAACTTTTGCCTGGTTTAAGCAAGAGCCCGTGTCTCACACAGTGAGAACCAAGCTATAACGAACGAACGATCACAAGATTTTACTAACGTACCTCTTTTGAAGTCTTGCTTTTCTTTCATCAAATGTTGCTATAATGTTAACACATCGTTTAAGATTGATATCGCAATTTAGCTATTGAAGTCATGGCACGGCATCTTTTATCCCGCTTGGCAATCCAGAGATTTCGTGTCATTTTTGTAATGCTGAGGTTTAAGATGAGAGAAATTTATTACTAAATTCTCAGGATGAAATGAATTCGCACGAAAACTAATTCAACCTCTTATTTATAGCCATTTTTTTATAATGAAATCTAAAACACTTAACTTCTAAGCATCTATAGTTCATTTCTTTTAGCGAGTCATATTTGCACCGACTCGCAGCGGTGCCCTTTCAGCTCGGAAAAGTTTCCTGATCGCTGATTGGTTGGACAAGATAATTCTAACCAATCAGCTACCAGGAAACTTTTCCGAGCTAAAAGGACACCGTTGCGAGGTGCAAATATGACGCGCTAAAAGAAATGGACTGTAGTTATTAACCTGGTCAAGGTCTACATGATTTGTACCGTACGCGTTTCATATACGCTTATGCAATGTAATGCTTTTGATTTTTTTTCCAATGTGCGAGGTGGTTTTTAGGTGCTAACAGAAAGGGAAGGTGAATGCAGGCCAGTAAAGTTTATTCAACAGATAACGAGTTTATATACAAGCAGTTGCGGGCAATAATGTCACAAAAATTCAAACAAACTAAAACATGCTATGGCAAGTTTAAGTGGGTTTTTCTATTATCAGTGCGGAAGAAAGGGAGAGATAAAAAAAGCTAGTAGCATTACATTGTATGAAAATGTGTGAAACACATGCGGTACATAAAATACCTTGAACCTGTTCGCTAGTCTTGGGTAGTGCCATAACCTCTGTACCATAGTCTTCCACTGTCTCTTGGGTTAAAGTTACCTTGCTTGAGGGTACACTCGGGCACACTACTCTATCTACTTCATCTTCCTCTTGTTTTGTTAAAGCTTTTATAGTCTATGTGAGAATTATTTATTTTAATGTTACTGTTCTAAAATATTTTTTTCCTGGTTTCCTTTCCTCGCTGGGCTATTTTTCCTGTTGGGGCCTCTGGGCTTATAGCATCCTGCTTTTCCAACTAGGGTTGTAGCTTAGCAAGTAATAATAATAATGATGATAATTTGAGTGACTATACATTGAATAGTTACTCTGCATGTCTATAGAAATATCTTTACTTTACTTTTACTTCAAGGGTTACCTTTATGGTCCTATAACTCAGGGGAAACCTTTCTCTCTGCAGGGACTTAATTAATTCATTTTATCGTATGCGTTCGTAGGCATTCGGCACTTCACACTGCATATTACTCGTTTCTTGCCAAATCCACAATATCGAAGTATTTAGAGAGCAAGAAAATCTTCAGTTTCCTCTTGAAAGCCTTAATATCTTCAGTCTTTCGGATGTCTAGTGGGAGTTTGTTATATGGTGTTGGGACTGCATATTTAAAAGCTCTATAGCCCACATTAGACAATATTTTGGTTCCAATAATTTGAAACGATCTTTAACTATTCTCGTGTTACTCATAGAAATATCCGCCAGCAAAGCAGATTAAATTTTATGACTCGCACAGGTGATCCTCCGTAATAATCGATAGCAAGATGCTGACATTTAGGCTACTTTAAATACAACCCGTGAATCATATGAGACCTGGCGAAGCTGAAACGGCGACACGATGATTCATCATATTTTTCCCCCTGTCAGGCGGCCTACTTTAATTGGGTCTTCATGGTTGATAAGCAATCTTTCCGAAGGTTTGGTTTTTACCTTGGCTATTTTTAGATAGGCTAATGTCAACTTAAATGTTATTTTTTATTATTTCAAACTTTTATTGACCTTTGAAGATTAGTTCTTAAGGTTGGGGATTTTTACCTGCACCAACGAAGTTGGGAGGAGGTTATGTTTTCGCCCCTGTTTGTGTGTGTGTGTGTTTGTTTGTGAACAGCTTCCTGGCCACAATTTTAATCGTAGAGTAATGAAACTTGCATGGATTAACTGTCATGTAAAAAAAAACTGGGAATGGTTAAATTTTGGAAGGTCAAGGTCACGATCAAGAAAAATGTCCAATTCACGTAATCAGCCATAAGTTTGGACATCGTTGTCACAGAAACTTCAAACTTGGTTCATATTCGAGTGCATGAAAATCCACGCCAATTAATACATGTTAAGGTCAAAGGTCAAGGTCGAGCAAAAGATCGAGAAATAGTCTGCCGCGGCGGAGGTCAGCGCTCTACAGAGTGCCCCTCTAATTTTAAATGTTCTTACCTTGAACTATTTAAGGTTACATGTCAGTTTGAAGGTCAATATTCCTGAAAACTTGATTGGTAGTCATTTTGAGTTTGACCTACTTTACATGGTCAAAGATCGTCACAATATGTGATGGTGTGCATTCGTTAGTGATAGTCTCTCTCTCTCTCTCTCTCTCTCTCTCTCTCTCTCTCTCTCTCTCTCTCTCTCTCTGAGGGACCTGGGGGAACCCAAACATAGAATAAGGCAATAAGGTAAGGCTCTCTCTCTCTACACACACACACATATATATATATATATATATATATATATATATATATATATATATATATATATATATATATATATATATATATATATATATATATATATACACACTAATATATTATGTGTATGTAAGTGCAATCACCTATAGAGCCATAAATGGATTTTGATATCCGATTTCTCTTTAGTGAGTTTTTCTTTACTTCTCTGACCCTTCATCCGCACGGGACTGTTTTCCCTATATGTCATTAGGGCTTTGAAATTCTGCTTTTCCAATTATAAAGATAGAGTTTCAACTTGGCCTGTAATTACAAAAAACAGTAATGAATTGCTGGGGTAAGGTCAAATTTTGGTCAACAACACCAACAACAACAACAACAACAACAACAACAACAACAACAATAATAATGATAATAATAATAATAATAATAATAATCACCATGATCATTATCATCATCTCTACAGAGTTAAGTGGAACTGTATGTTGGGTATGTCACAAAAGACTTGTACCGAATTTTAACCAAACAGTATATTGTGAACTTATAAACTGGTTGACTGACTAATATTGATAAATTGGTCATCATTTCCCCATAACATCATCCATATATACTTGTTTATAAGGCATTGAAATGCATCAAATCGTATTCATTTCTTCCCCCAAAAATTCGTGAGTGTTTATAAGCCCCCCTCCCCTCTATCCCAGCTGCATAGACTCGCTTGAGCTCTTCACTCACCAATGTAAAAAGTTTAATTTTAGAAACCGGAGGACACCCTTGTGAAAGGGCATTTCTTGCTAAACTATGAAATTAGCATTGTAACAAAGAACTACTAGTGTCACTCCTATGATCACGTTTTCTTTTATATGACATTTTACAATCTTTTACCATTTTCTGTTATTAATTATGTGGTAGACTTATGAAAACCTAGTTCTATTTACTTTCTAAGTGTATTTCTGTTATTTCTTTTATTCTTATAGCTATGACTAAAATTCGTAAATAATAAATTTTAATCTAAATTACCATAATCTAGCTAAATTATTTAACTGAAATTGGAGCTATGTATATCGAATAGTTATAGAATATATAAATTGAACCTACTCATTTTATTTTATTTCAACTTCATTTTAACAAGATCCCCACCGCTCTCAAATTAATTAAGCAATCAGTGCCTTATAAATTTTAGGAAAACTAAAGCTAGGAAGCCGCCTTATTATTTTTTTATGAAAAATTCCTAAAAAATAAAAAGAATGCATTATGAATATGTATATAAAGATATGCCTGCAATTGTATCTTAAAAGTAATAAAAGTACTAGCGATAGGCTTGTATATGTATCTTAAATATGTTTTATTATGTACATACAGCTTATACTGCTCTTGTTCCTGGCATTTGTTTCCCTCTTGCTTAATGGTATATTGGTTTGTAAATAATATATGTGTGTATGTATTTATGTATATTATTATTATTATTATTATTATTATTATTATTATTATTATTATTACTTGATAAGCTAAAATCCTAGTTGAAAAGGCAGGATGCTATAAGCCCGGAGGCCCAACAGGGAAAATAGCCCAGTGAGGAAAGGAAATAGGAAAAATAAAATATTTTAAGAAAAATAACATTAAAATGAATATTTTCTTTATGAACTATATAAACTTTAACAAAACAAGTGGAAGAGAAATAAGACCGAATAGTGTGCCTGAGTGTACCCTCAAGCAAGAGAACTCTAACCTAAGATAGTGGAAGACCATGGCACAGAGGCTATGGCACCACCTAAGACCAGAGAACAATGGTTTGATTTTGGAGTGTCCTAGAAGAGCTACTTACCATACCTAAAGAGTCTCTTCTACCCTTACCAAGAAGAAAGTGGCCACTGAACAATCACACTGTCAGTGTTGTCAGGTGTATGAGGTCAGAGGAGAATATGTGAAGAATAAGCCAGACTATTCCGTGTATGTGTAGGCAAAGGGAAAATGAACCGTAACCAGAGAGAAGGATCCAATGTAGCACTGTCTGGCCAGTCAACTTACCCAATAACTCTCTAGTGGTATTATCTCAACGGGTGGCTGGTGCCCTTCCAAAGCTACTACCTATATATATATCATACATACATACATATACCAAAGGCACTTCCCCCAATTTTGGGGGGTAGCCGACATCAACAAAGAAACAAAACAAAAAGGGGACCTCTACTCTCTACGTTCCTTCAGCCTAACCAGGGACTCAACCGAGTTCAGCTGGTACTGCTAGGGCGCCACAGCCCAACCTCCCACATTATCCACCACAGATGAAGCTTCATAATGCTGAATCCCCTACTGCTGCTACCTCTGCGGTCATCTAAGGCACCGGAGGAAGCAGCAGGGCCTACCGGAACTGCGTCACAATCGCTCGCCATTCATTTCTATTTCTAGCACGCTCTCTTGCCTCTCTCACATCTATCCTCCTATCACCCAGAGCTTTCTTCACACCATCCATCCACCCAAACCTTGGCCTTCCTCTTGTACTTCTCCCATCAACTCTTGCATTCATCACCTTCTTTAGCAGACAACCATTTTCCATTCTCTCAACATGGCCAAACCACCTCAACACATTCATAT
>NC_090768.1:34737757-34742757 GCF_036898095.1 Palaemon carinicauda | reverse complement strand
TTTACTTTAGGGTTCTCTCTTCCCTACCCCTTAACATATCAATTTATTATATAGAGGCACGATGAAATCGAAAATGATAATATATGAAAAGATCAACAATTTATTACATGGACGCGCGATGAAATCGAAAATGATAATTTATGAAAAGATCTACAATTTATTATATAGACGCGCTATGAAATAAAAAATGATAATATATGAAAAGATCTGCAATTGATTATATAGACGCGCGATGAAATCGAAAATGATAATATATGAAAATATCAACAACAAAGTCCCCTACTAGATGTTTTGATGATTGTAAAAAAACTCGCATGAAAATTTCTTTGATTTCTTATTTGTTATACTAATAAGAATTTAAAGAAATCAATCACCTATAGATTTTAAACAAAGAAAAAAGGGATAACATTCTGAAAATTCTTTTGCAATCTCGACAATTTTGTCTCAAACCCCAAGGTGATATTAATCATTGTGTCAAACTGGTTAGGTTTTACTAAATAAATTAATTCATTACATAAGCTATTTATCTCAATATAGTGTAAAATGATCTAAAATGTTCAGTAAATAAGTAATTTATGCAAATATAGTGTAAAATAATCTAAGATATTCAGTACATAAGCCATTTATCTCAATTCTCTTGCTTGAGGGTGCACTCGTGCACACTATTCTATCTTAGTTCTCTTCCTCTTGTTTTGTTAAAGTTTTTATAGTTTATATAGGAAATATTTATTTTAATGTTGTTGCTCTTCTTAGAATATTTTATTTTTCTTCGTTTCCTTTCCTCACTGAGGTATTTTCCCCCGTTGGAGCCCCTGAGCTTATAGCATCCTGCTTTTCCAAACTAGGGTTGTATAGCTTAGCAAGTAATAATATAGTGTAAAATAGTCTAAAATTACTGTTGCGACGGAATCTATCGAATGATTGAAGCTATGATTCGAAAAAAGAATTGTATTCGGATTTTTTTTTTTTTTTGACATGTCAAAAACCCATCAGAAAAGATATTCTGTTTGAATTTTACTTAACGTTCAGCATACCTATATGGTGTCTCAGTATGTAAGAAAATCGTCGTAAAACAGTACTTTCGCATTTTTTTTTTTTAACTGCATGGTGTAATAAGTTAATCGAAGAATTAGATGAAACAGTAATATTGGTTGAAAAATCTTTATAAAATTATGAATACACTATTAGTTCCAGTTAGTACATTTTTTTCTCTCTTTTTTTCAATATTTGCATAATATATTCCCAATGGATTTTGTTGATCGTTGGGGATGGTACCAGAAAAGTAAAGCCTCCCCGTTTCTCAAAACGTCTCAAGAAATATGATTATTAGCCATAAGCGTCTTTTCCTAACCACAGAAGACGATGGTATGAGTTATAGATGGGGGAGAGGAGGCAAACATAAACTAATTATTACGCCGCAACCACTCACCCACGGTACCCACGGGGCTTTTACGCACACACGCACACACATCTATACATACAATATGTGTATGTAGATATGTGTATATATACGCACACACACTTATATATATATATATATATATATATATATATATATATATATATATATATATATGTATATATATCATCAGCTATTGATAGTTTACTAGTCCACTGCAGAACAAAGACCCGAGATATGTCCATCCATTTGCGTCTGTTTATGTTTGTTGTATGCAAGTTTATACCAGTATATATATATATATATATATATATATATATATATATATATATATATATATATATATATATATATATGTGTGTGTGTGTTATGTATATATATGCATATATATATATATATATATGTATACATATATGTATATATATATATATATATAAATATATATATATATATATATATATATATATATATATATATAATCATGTGTATTTGTGTGGATGTATTTATGAGAAGCAGATAGACAGAGTTCATAAGTAGCACAATGTAATTAACTTTTCAACAGCGGCAATTAGGTCCTAATATGGGGCAATTTCGAGATTTGCAAGTTAGATAACTTGGGTGGTAATCGTACAATAATCCCTTGAACCCCTCTGACCCAAATAGAAAGGGATGTGCGTGTGAAACACCTAATAATGGGATCAAACAGAAATTTACATTCGATGATCGTTTTAGTAAATACTTTACACACATACATTGTTTACCCACTTGCTGTATCTTACAAGTGATACAATTTGGTTTTCATTGAGTTTGTTAAGGTGATTTATATACTTATTAGGATTTTCCTTACTGGAATTTCATACATTTTTCTCTCGCTGTATCTTACAAGTGGTACAATTTGGTTTTTATTGAGTTTGTTAAGGTGATTTATATACTTATTAGGATTTTCCTTACTGCAATTTCATAGATTTATGAAAGAAGTTGACGAATTAACTACTGCGACTTATGGTCTAATTAAACTTTTATGACGCTAATTTAAGGTCTAATTAGTCAATTTGAATATCTTACAGAAGAAAGTCTATTAAGTCAAAATTTTCAAAAAATAATTAAAGACTTTCAAGGAACAATTTGTATGAATAAATGAAAAAGTCAAGTTATAATAAAGCAGTCAATAATAACTTTTTCTTAAGAAAAAATGTAATTAAGGTAGCGATTAATCATATGAATATTTTGAATTGATTTGAAAGCCTAATTTTAGTTTGATCACGTCTTTGTAGTAACAAAAAGTCATAAATAAAAAGGAAGATAGATTATACTACACCTTAGTATATTATTATTATTATTATTTATTATTATTATTATTATTATTATTATTATTATTATTATAGCAGTTAGGGTAATGTAGACGATAAAAAAGTAAATATTTATACCAGAAGTGGGCCAGCACGTACTCAACACGGTCATGCAACTAGATAACATCGACAATTTGCCGCAAAATGAGCAGAATAACGGATAAAACCACAATGTTGGTAATTACGACAACGGGTGACTGACTGGTTTATAGGCATAGTTGGAACATGAGAGGAATATTTTGCGGATGACAAAAAAAAAAAAAAAAAAAAAAAAAAAAAAGTCGGGACGTCAAAGCTATGTAATCACTATTTCATATCATCATCATCATCATCATCATCATCTCCTCCTACGCCTATTGACGCAAACGGCCTCGGATAGGTTTCGCCAGTCGTCTTAATCTTGAGCTTTTAATTCAATACTTCTCCACGCATCATCATCTTGTCCGGATCCCAGAAAACCTCAAATCAATCAATCATCATCTCCTACTTCACGCTTCCTAGTTCTTAGTCATGTAGACCTGGGTCTTCCAACTCTTCTAGTGCTTTGTGAAGCCCAGTTAAAAGTTTGTATATAGAAATCCTAAACAAATAGATACAGCATATTCAAGTTCAAACATTGAATGAAAGAAAGCCTCAGGTTGATTATACTGTGGAAAAGAAAAAAAATGTCATAGATATATTTTATACAATGTACGTAAATCTTGAGTCAATAACGTTTGTCAGTACTTATGCATAAACCAGAACCCTCTTTGAGGTTTATACTGTCAGTACATCGTCAACGGTTGGCTATAAAGGTTTAAAGGTTTAAAAGGCCGTTCATTCTAGGAGAAGGACACTCCAGAATCAAACTATTGTTCTCTAGTCTTGGGTAGTGTGCCATAGCCTCTGTACCATGGTCTTCCACTGTCTTGGGTTAGAGTTCTCTTGCTTGAGGGTACACTCGGGAACACTATTCTGTCTTATTTCTCTTCCTCTTGTTTTGTCAAAGTTTTTATTTTGTATATAGTAAAATATTTATTTTGATGGTGTTGTTGTTTTTTAAATATTTTATTTTTCCTTGTTTCCTTTCCCCACTGGGCTACTTTTCCCTGTTGGAGCCCTTGGACTTATAGCATCTTGCTTTTTCAACTAGGGTTGTAGCTTAGCTAGTCATAATAATAATGATAATAATAATAATAATAATAATGATAATAATGGGAGAGGCAAGGGACAGTGGCATTTCCCTATCAAGCAGGACAATGCCCTAGAGACTAACCATACATACATATGATCAGCACCCCATCTCCCTCTCCGCCCAAGCTAGGATCAAGGAGGGCCAGGCAATGGCTGATGATGACACAACAGATAGACAAATAGGATCTCCCCCAAACCCCCCATCCTTAGCTCACAAGGAGGGTGAGGTTGCAGCGACCAAAGAAACTAAGGAGTTTAAGCGGGATTGGAACCCCCCAGTCTGTCGTTCATCAGCCAGGGACGTTACCACATCGGCCACTACAACCCTAAGCATTACTTATTCTCCACTTTTTTTATTTCTTTACACTTTCAAATCTTTGCCTGAAACGCTTTCAAAGCTTACTACTACTTCTTTGTCATCCTCAATAACACGAAATAAAATAATAGATGTGGGACTTTTTTTTATTGTAATCAATTTTTTTTTTTTTTAGTTATCAAGAATTGTAACTGATATATTCTATTGTACACGTACAAGAGCCAATGGCTCGCACAAATATTTTTCTTTTAATGTAATTGTCAATCTATAACAAACGAAAAAATTAATTTTGGTAGAAGAACTTTCGAACAATCTAAGATTCTGACATTTGAAAAATGGGAAGTGTTTACCTCTATTAGAAAGAATCTTAGAGATAATTAAAGACAATTTAAAGAAATGTTTAAAAAATCTAGAGATTGATATAGAAAAAACGTTAAATATTACAAGTAAGAAATGAAAACCTGTTTTCATGGCAAAACAGCTTTTGCTTTCAAGAATACTTCTCTAGAAACTATTGTTCATCATCTTCCAGATATGACGTAGAAACTAGAAACGTTTTCTCCAGGAGTGGAAGGAATGCGTGTAAGCGAGGTTTCAAAGTCTTGTATTCGATGGTTTAGTCACCTGTTTTAACAAGTTGGGTCTAATCGCAACATATATTTTTACTTGTCTGAGCAAAGATCTGGCAGCGATTTCAGCTTTCTGGAAGCATTGGAAACGTTGTAGAGGCAATTCATTAAGAGTAAGTGCTGGTGTAGCCTTT
>NC_090768.1:34730286-34737257 GCF_036898095.1 Palaemon carinicauda | reverse complement strand
TAATTTAATCTCTTAAATTCAGATTCTCTTTCAAATCAGTTTCTCTATCTCAAACTCAGTTTTTCTCCTCTCTCTCTCTCTCTCTCTCTCTCTCTCTATCTCTCTCTCTCTCTCTCTCTCTCTCTCTCTCAAATTTAATTTTACTCTCAGTTTCTCTTCTCCAGTATCTCTCTTAAGATTCTCTCTCTTAAGTGTATTCTCTCTCACTCAGTTCTCTCTCTCTTTCTCTTCTCTCTCTCTCTCTCTCTCTCTCTCTCTCTCTCTCTCTCTCTCTCTCTCTCTCTTCAAAAGGCCTGCATGAATATGTAACCCTTTTTTTTTGTTTTAAACTAGAAGAAAAGATATATTTTATCCTATTCCTCCACTTTAGACTGGCAATTTCCTTCATAATTCAAAATGACAAAATAAAAAGACTGAAATGTTCAAAGATTTTCTCTTAATGCAGAAAAGAAACATAAGTTTATGACGTGATAGAAATTTCGCTTTCAGTGTAGAAGCATTTCAGGCTTTTTGATACATTACATTTCTTAACGTCATTAGCCTTTTGATTTTACCCGTTAGCTTTGATTATGTTTTTCTTACGCTTGTTTGAAAGTCTGCTTGATACTTTAAGGACGGCTTTTCTGGTCCAATACATCTGGGGAACCCTGTTATTATTATTATTATTATTATTATTATTATTATTATTATTATCATTATTATTATTATTATTATTATTATTATTATTATTTTAATAATATTTTATTATCATTTTATTATTATTTTTATTATTCTATCATTTTATCATTTTATTAATTTTGTTATTATTATTATTATTATTATTATTATTATTATTATTAACTGCTTAGTTACAACCCTAGTGGGAAAAGCAGGATGCTATAAGCCCAGGGGCCCCAACAGGGAAAATAGCCCAGTGAGGAAAGGAAACAAGGAAAAATTCTAAGAACAGTAACAACCTTAAAATAAACATTTTTTATATAAACATTAAAAACTTTAACGAAACAAGAGGAAGAGAAATTAGATAGGAACTTAACATTAATTTTATCGTATACATTCCAAGGCATTCAGCATTTCACATAGCATATTGCTCGTTTACTGTCAGGTCCACATTAGATTACAATACTGTATTTAAATTCCTTCCAAATAGCTGATTTCATGTTTGGAATCATTAAGCCATATTTTATTTTCATTTCTAGTATCGTTATTAGTTCTTTTGGATGGTTGCAAAGTAATGTTAAGATGCAATCGCATATACCATTTTATTTTTTGACAGCTTTTGTTCCTTTGTCTTCAATTCTTGGGTATAATGGTCATTCGCCAAGAAATTGGGGACTCTTTCCTTCGTCTTCCTGTCTGTCAATCAGAGTGTCTGTCACTATTGTTTTAGCCTTCTCCAAGAAGTGGTGATTTTAACATCATTCCTCGTTTTTAACACTTATCCTTTTTCTTAACACCATTCCTTGTTCGTAATAATTTTCCGTATTCTTAACACCATTCTTCATTCTTAACATCATTCCTTGTTCTTTACACTATTTCTTACTCGTAACATAATTCCTTATTCTTAACACTTTTCCTTATTCTTAACACTTTTCCTTATTCTTTACAACATTCTTTAATCTTAACAACATTCCCTGTTCTTATTCCTAACATCATCCGTTAGTTCTTAAAACTATTACTTGTTCATAAAACCGTTTCTTGTTCTTAACACTTTTCCTTATTCTTAACGCCATTCTTTAATCTTAACAACATTCCCTGTTCTTAACACCGTCCCTTATTCCTAACACCATTCCTTAGTTCTTATCATTATTCCCTGTTCATAAGACCGTTCCTTGTTCTTAACACTTTTCCTTATTCTTAACGCCATTCATTAATTTCAACAACATTCCATGTTCTTAACACCATCCCTTATTCCTAACACCATCCCATAGATCTTAACACTATTACTTGTTCATAAAACCGTCTCTTGTTTTAAACACTTTTCCTTGCTCTTAAAACCATAGGTAGTAGGCTGTCCAGGGCACCAGCCACCCATTGAAATACTACCACTAGAGAGTTATTGGGTCCCTTGACTGTCCAGACGGTACTACATTGGAACCTTCTCTCTCCTTTTGCCTACACATACACCGAATAGTTTGGCCTATTCTTTACATATTGGCCTCTATCCTCATGCACATGGCAACACTGAGATTACCGAACAATTTTTCCTCGCTCAAGGGGTTAACTACTGCAATGTAATTGTTCAGTGACTACTTTCCTCTTGGTAATGGTAGAAGAGACTCTTTAACTAAGGTAGGCAGCTCTTTTAAGAGGACACTCCAAAATCAAACCATTGTTCTCTGGTCTTGGATAGTGCCATAGCCTCTGTACCGTGGTCTTTTGCTGTCTTGGGGTAAAGTTTTCTTGCTCATGGTTTGTTCGTTTTTATAGTTTATATATGAAATATTTATTTTAATGTTGTTACTGCTCCCAAAATATTTTAATTATTAATTACTTTTCTTGCAGTTTCCTTATTTCTTCTTTTCCTCACTAGGTTATTTTCCCTGGTGGAGCTCCTGGGCTTATAGCATTCTGCTTTTCCAACGAGGGTTGTAGCTTAGCAAGTAATAATAGTAATAATAATAATAATAATAATAATATCCATGCATTAAGGGGTCGGTTGCCTGATGTGCTCTCTCCAGTGCCTTCTATCAAAGTCCTCCTCATTCACCAAACCTCTTCTCTCAGTAAATTTTCCATAAGCACCCCTTGTTTAATTTCTGCTCCCGTTGATATACAGCTTGCAATAAAAGAAAATATTGACACATGGTAGCGAGTAACCCTTTTTTATTCTTGAAAGTCCATAGTACTTGGGAATTTGCTTCTATAGTGTTTTATTCACTTTTCTTTTTACTCATTTTTATGGTCGAAAATAGCTTAGTTTAATTAATTTTTTTTTTGATAGGTTTGGATAATACATACCAGAAAGACTTTCCATTTAGGTGGAAAAGAGATATGTAAATCCTTTAGAGCAAGTATACTGAAATAGTGGTTTAAAATAAAGCTTTAAGTCGACAATATAATTACACTTCTTTTTATACATGAATATTGAATAAATTTGCCCAATTTGTCATTTTCTTCATTTAGATTGTTGTACAATATTTCTAAATTACTTTATTGTTCAAGTTGAGTTTTTTTTTCTTCCTTATTATGTGCCATTCCAAAATTCTTTTAACCTTTGTATTTTTTTATTGTCCTGTTTTCATTCTCACCAGCAAGTAGCTCTCCCAAGATTGGAAGCCTGGTAGAGAGTTGCCAGGTTGGCCTTTTTCAGGCCAAAAACCTAAAATTTGTCCTTTTTAAAAAATTGGTTAGCCTTGAGTAATATCATGAAAACAGGTTGACCTCAAATGCTATATTTTTGGCCTTTTATTTACTAATGGGTTGGCGTTTTCAAGCTACTGTTGATTAGATGTTGGCCTTTTTTCACTTAGAAAACCTGACAACTTTTGCCTCACACAGTGAGAGCCAAGCTATTACGAACGAACGATCACAAGATTTTACTAACGTACCTCTTTTGAATTCTTGCTTTTCTTTCATCAAATGTTGCTATAATGTTAACACATCTTTTAAGATTGATATCGCAATTTAGCTATTGAAGTCATTGCACGGCATCTTTTATCCCCGCTGGGCAATCCAGAGATTTCGTGTCATTTTTGTAATGCTGAGGTTTAAGATGAGAGAAATTTATTACAAAATTTTCAGGATGAAATTAATTCGCACGAAAACTAATTCAATCTCTTAGTCGACATATTTTATCTTAAGGAAAACGAAAACACTTAACATCTAAGCATCTAGTTATTAACCTGGTCAAGGTTTATATGATTTGCACCGCACGCGTTTCATATACGCTCAAGCAATGTAATGCTTTTGATTTTTTTCCAATGTGCGAGGTGGTTTTTAGGTGCTAACAGAAAGGGAAGCTGAATGCATGCCAGTAAAGTTTATTCAACAGATAACGAGTTTATATACAAGCAGTTGCGAGCAAGAATGTCACAAAAATTCAAACAAACTAAAACATGCTATGGTAAGTTTAAGCGGGTTTTTCTATTATCAGGGCGGGAGAAAGGGAGAGATAAAAAAGCTAGTAGCATTACATTGTATGAACATGTCTGAAACATGTGCGGTACATAAAATACCTTGAACCTGTTCTCTAGTCTTGGGTAGTGCCATAACCTCTGTACCATAGTCTTCCACTGTCTCTTGGGTTAAAGTTACCTTGCTTGAGAGTACACTCGGGAACACTACTCTATCTAATTCATTTTCCTCTTGTTTTGTTAAAGCTTTTATAGTCTATGTGAGAATTATTTATTTTAATGTTACTGTTCTAAAATAATTTTTTCCTGGTTTCCTTTCCTCGCTGGGCTATTTTCCCTGTTGGGGCCCCTGGGCTTATAGCATCCTGCTTTTCCAACTAGGGTTGTAGCTTAGTAAGTAATAATAATAATAATAATGATAATTTGAGTGACTATACACTGAATAGTTACTCTGTATGCTTATAGAAATATCTTTACTTTACTTCTACTTCAAGGGCTACTTTTATGGTCCTATAATTCAGGGGAACCTTTTCTCTGCAGGGACTTAATTAATTCATTTTATCGTATGCGTTCGTAGGCATTCAGCACTTCACACTGCATATTACTCGTTTCTTGCCAAATCCACAATATCGAAGCACTTAGAGAACAAGAAAGTCTTCAGTTTCCTCTTGAAAGCCTTAATATCTTCAGTCTTTCGGATGTCGAGTGGGAGTTTGTTGTATGGTGTTGGGACCGCATATTTAAAAGCTCTAGAGCCCACATTAGACAATATTTTGGTTCCAATAATTTGAAACGATCTATAACTATTCTCGTGTTACTCAGAAATATCCGCCTGCAAAGCAGATTAAATTTTATGACTCGCATAGGTGATCCTCCGTAATAATCGATAGCAAGATGCTGACATTTAGGCTACTTTAAATACAATCCGTGAATCATATGAGACCTGGCGAAGCTGAAACGGCGACACGATGATTCATCATATTTTCCCCCCTGTCAGGCGGCCTACTTTAATTGGGTCTTCATGGTTGATAAGCAATCTTTCCGAAGGTTTGGTTTTTACCTTGGCTATTTTTATAAAGGCTAATGTCAACTTAAATGTTATTTTTTATTATTTCAAACTTTTATTGACCTTTGAAGATTAGTTCTTAAGGTTGGGGATTTTTACCTGCACCAACGAAGTTGGAAGGAGGTTATGTTTTTGCCCCTGTTTGTGTGTGTGTGTGTGTTTGTTTGTGAACAGCTTCCTAGCCACAATTTCAATCGTAGAGTAATGAAACTTGCATGGATTAAGTGTCATGTTAAAAAAAATGGGAATGGTTAAATTTTGGAAGGTCAAGGTCAAAGGTCAAGGTCACGATCAAGAAAAATGTCCAATTCACGTAATCAACCATAAGTTTGGACATCCTTGTCACAGAAACTTCAAACTTGGTTCATATTCGAGTGCATGAAAATCCACTCCAATTAATACATGTTAAGGTCAAAGGTCAAGGTCAAGGTCGAGCAAAAGATCGAGAAAGAGTCTGCCGCGGCGGAGGTCAGCGCTCTACTGAGTGCCCCTCTAATTTTAAATGTTCTTACCTTGAACTATTTTAGGTTACATGTCAGTTTGAAGGTCAATATTCCTGAAAACTTGATTGGTAGTCATTTTGAGTTTGACCTACTTTACATGGTCAAAGATCGTCACAATATGTGATGGTGTGCATTCGTTAGTGATAGTCTCTCTCTCTCTCTCTCTCTCTCTCTCTCTCTCTCTCTCTCTCTCTCTCTCTCACTGAGGGACCTGGGGGAACCCAAACATAGAATAAGGCAATAAGGTAAGGCTCTCTCTCTTTACACACACACACACACACACACACACACACACACACACACACACATATATATATATATATATATATATATATATATATATATATATATATATATATATATATATATATATATTATGTGTATGTAAGTGCCATCACCTATAGAGCCATAAATGGATTTTGATATCCAATTTCTCTTTAGTAGGTATTTCTTTAATTTTCTGACCCTTCATCCGCACGGGACTGTTTTCTCTATATGTCATTAGGGCTTCGAAATTCTGCTTTTCCAATTATAAAGATAGAGTTTCAACTTGGCCTGTAATTACAAAAAACAGTAATGATTTGCTGGGGTAATGTCAAATTTTGGTCAACAACAACAACAACAACAACAACAATAATAATAATAATAATCATCATCATCATCATCTCTACAGAGTTAAGTTTAACTGTATGTTGAGTATGTCACAAAAGACTTGTACTGTATTTTAACCAAACAGTATATTGTGAACTTTTAAACTGGTTGACTGACTAATATTGATAAATTGGTCATCATTTCCCCTTAACATCATCCATATATACTTGTTTATAAGGCATTGAAATGCATCAAATCGTATTCATTTCTTCCCCTAAAAATTCGTGAGTGTTTATAAGCCCCCCTCCCCCCTATCCCAGCTGTATAGACTCGCTTGAACTCTTCACTCACCAATGTAAAAAGTTTAATTTTAGAAACCGGAGGACACCCTTTTGAAAGGGCATTTCTTACTAAACTATGAAATTAGCATTGTAACAAAGAACTACTAGTGTCACTCCTATAACCACGTTTTCTTTTATATGACATTACAATCTTTTACCATTTTCTGTTTTTAATTATGTGGTAGACTTATGAAAACCAAGTATTATTTACTTTCTAAGTATATTTCCTTTATATAGGTAAACCATAACCATTTATTCTTATAACTATAACTAAAATTCGTAAATAATGAATTCTAATTTAAGTTCCCATAATCTAGCTAAATTATTTAACTGAAATTGGGGCTATGTATACCGAATAGTTATAGAATATATAAATTGAACCTACTCATTTTATCTT
>NC_090768.1:34712786-34720286 GCF_036898095.1 Palaemon carinicauda | reverse complement strand
CCTCCTACGCCTATATTGACGCAAAGGGCCTCGGATAGGTTTCGCCAGTCGACTCTCTCTTGAGCTTTTAATTCAATACTTTTCCACTCATCATTTCCTTGTCAGGATCCCAGAAAACCTCAGATCAATCAATCATCATCTCCTACTTCACGCTTCATAGTTCTCAGTCATGTAGACCTGGGTCTTCCAACTCTTCTACTGCCTAGTGGAGCCCAGTTAAAAGTTTGTATATAGAAACCCTAAACAAATAGATACAGTATATTCAAGTTCAAACATTGAATGAAGGAAAGCCTCAGGTGGATTATACTGTGGAAAAGAAAAAAAATGTCATAGATATATTTTATACAATGTACGTAAATCTTGAGTAAATAACATTTGTCAGTACTTATGCATAAACCAGAACCCTCTTTGAGGTTTATACTGTCAGTACATCGCCAATGGTTGGCTATAAAGGTTAAAAGGCCACTCATTCTAGGAAAAGGACACTCCAGAATCAAACCAATGTTCTTTAGTCTTGGGTAGTGTGCCATAGCCTCTGTACCATGGTCTTCCACTGTCTTGGGTTAGAGTTCTCTTGCTTGAGGGTACGCTCGAGCACACTATTCTGTCTTATTTCTCTTCCTCTCTTTTTGTTAAAGTTTTCATTTTGTATATAGTAAAATGTTTTGGTGGTGTTGTTTTTGAAATATTTTATTTTTCCTTGTTTCCTTTCCCCACTGGGCTACTTTTCCCTGTTGAAGCCCTTGGACTTATGGCATCTTGCTTTTCCAACTAGGGTTGTAGCTTAGATAATAATAATAATACTAATAATAATAATGATAATAATGGGAGAGGCAAGGGACAGTGACATTGCCCTATCAAGTAGGACAATGCTCTAGAGACTAACCATACATACATATGATCAGCACCCCATCCCCTCTCCGCCCAAGCTAGTATTAGGGAAGGCCAGGCAATGGCTGATGATGACACAGCAGATAGACAAATAGGATCCCCCCAAACCCCCCATCCTTGGCACACAAGGATGGTGAGGTTGCAGCGACCAAAGAAACTGACGAGTTTGAGCGGGACTGGAACCCCCCAGTCTGCCGTTCACCAGTCAGGGACGTCACCACATCGACCAATACTACCCTAATCGTTACTTATTCTCCACTTTTTCTATTTCTTTACACTTTCAAATCTTTGCCTGAAACGCTTTCAAAGCTTATTACTACTTCTTTGTCCATTCTCAATAAAAACGAAATAAAATAATGGATGTGGGAATTTTTTATTGTAATCAAGTTTTTTTTTTTTTTTTAGTTATCAAGAATTGTAACCTGATATATGCCATTGTACAAGAGCCAGTGGCTCGCACAATTTTTTTTAATGTAATTGTCAATCTATAACAAACGAAAAAATTAATTTTGGTAGAAAAACTTTCGAACAATCGAAGATTTTGACATTTAAAAAATGGGAAGTGTTTACCTCCATTAGAAAGAATCTTAGAGATAATTAGAGACAATTTAAAGAAATGTTTGAAAAATTTAGAGATTGATATAGAAAAACGTTAAATAATACAAGAGATGAAAACCTGTTTTCATGGCAAAACAGCTTTTGCTTTCAAGAATACTTCTCTAGAAACTATTGTTCATCATCTTCCAGATATGATGTAGAAACTAGAAACGTTTTCTCCAGGAGTGGAAGGAATGCGTGTGAGCGAGGTTACAAAGTCTTGTATTCAATGGTTTAGTCACCTGCTTTAACAAGTTAGGTCTAATCGCAACATATATTTTTACTTGTCTGAGCAAAGATCTGGCAGCGATTTCAGCTTTCTGGAAGCATTGTAAACGTTGTAGAGGTATAGCCTTTAAGTATATATAAAACATTACTTATTTCTGTTTGTAACAGGGGAATAATTACTGTAGTTTTATTAGTTTTGGGGGGATCAGAATTTGATCTATTGATGTATTTGTAATAAGAGATAAACGACATGGGTAATGTACATTATTTACAAAGTACTGTAATTGTATTTTCCTTATACAAGCTAAAATTCACGAAAGGAATTTTTATCTGAACAGTCTGTATCTATAAATAAATCTCCTAAGACGTTAATCACAAGAGCAATTTGTTACCCGCACACCGCAGACGATTTGGAAATATCTTTACGTCTGGCACCGCTGTCAATACAACAGTCGATAAGCAACTATGGTCTATGGGTGACATGTTAGAATTAGAAGACCACGCCTTTCTCTTTGCTTGAGAGAAGCCAAATAACATGAAATTATCTCACGAGAGAGAGAGAGAGAGAGAGAGAGAGAGAGAGAGAGAGAGAGAGAGAGAGAGAGAGAGATTTAATATCAGTTTACTTCAATTCCAGACTTTTCATGAGATCGCGTGGCTGCGGTTTCAATTTCTCAACACACATTCTTATGTTATGTACAAAGTAGGGTAACTCTCCCGAGAAGTAGGCGTTTCTGAATATTATTTGCATATGCAAACTCTCTTACACGCAGATCCAAGATATGTAGTTGTAAATTAACTGTGTGTGTGTGTGTGTGTGTGTGTGTGTGTGAGAGAGAGAGAGAGAGAGAGAGAGAGAGAGAGAGAGAGAGAGAGAGAGAGAGAGAGAGAGAGAGAGATATCTAAGTTATATGCTCTTAAATCTAGCGAATAATTATCCAAAAAATTAATTTTATGAGAGAGAGAGAGAGAGAGAGAGAGAGAGAGAGAGAGAGAGAGAGAGAGATCCAAGTTATATGCTTTTAAATCTAACGAATAATTATCCAAGAAATTAATTTCATGAGAGAGAGAGAGAGAGAGAGAGAGAGAGAGAGAGAGAGATCTAAGTTAATATGCTCTTAAATCTAACGAATAATTATCCAAGAAATTAATTGTATGAGAGAGAGAGAGAGAGAGAGAGATAGAGAGAGAGAGAGAGAGAGAGAGAGAGAGAGAGAGAGAGAGAGATCTAAGTTATATGCTCTTAAATCTACCGAATAATTATCCAAGAAATTAATTTTGAGAGAGAGGAGAGAGAGAGAGAGAGAGAGAGAGAGAGAGAGAGAGAGAGAGAGAGAGAATTTATTTATAAGTTAAAGGCTGTGCATATTGCTGAAAGTTAAATATCCAAAAGATGTACCGTAGGCCTAGGCTACGTTGGTGCCATGTCAATTGACACTGTACTTGATGTACTGTATGGTCCAAACAAAAAAAAAAATCATTAAATTCTTCTATTTATTGGGGGTGCGGTTCCAGTCATCATTGATTTTCTCGTAATTTGTATATTAAGTGCGCAACAAACGAAGTAGAAAATGAATTATTTAAAATTGCATTTTGTTTTCTACCGTGAGATTCTGAGCTACAGACTGGCGTTGTAGTCACTGGCATAGTGATCAAGTCTGCGAAAGATTAAGAAAAAAACATGTAAAACAATTTACACCGGTCACTAGATCTCTCGTTTCGTTATTTATTCACATAATGTTATTATAAATAACGTTCATATTTTTTGTTTATATATGATTATACAATATGTTGCCAATTTTATATCATCTAATAGCTTCGTTGCGGACGTACGATAATTATGCAGAAATGGATAAAAATCCGTTCTCTGGAGAAATGAACACCGAGGTAAGTATTGTTATTTGAATAAGTATATTTTTATTATTGATCATAAATAATATTAAGACTATATTCGTTAGTTCGACTTGCGAAGAGAATCGAAATATTGTGTACGACAACTTTTCCGCGATGCCAGGGCGACATGGGCAACAGGCGAGTCAGCTGAGAAAACAGGTTTTGGGTCAGTTGATTGTTAAGAGAGTCGCGAGTAAGATTGTTAGTATTTTTGGTGAATTTACAACTCTCGCGATTCTTATTTGGTTTTCTGTGATTGATATAACAACTGTAGTGAAATATTTACATTGTTCTTCAAGAAGTTGTCAGTGCCTTCGAAAGTGTTGAATATAAGTTTTGCATTTGTTAACTGAAAAGTTAAAAATCTCGTAGAAATTTTTGTCTCCCAAGAAGATGGTATTTTTGTGAAGAAATTTAGGCCATGGGCTGATGAAAATTCATCTTTTACAACACATTGGGATATAATTAACAATAAAGTTTCGTTATTAAACGTTAATCTCTCTCGTTCGAAGCAGAAACCAATTGAACACGGGCATTTTCGTGGAAGAAAAAAAGTGAAAACAAATTGACCCCGAGGTAAATAGTAGAGAGGAGACTACCTCCCTCCTTCCTGCCTCTCCCTACCTCCCCCATCCCTTGTATACATTGGGTGAACTTGGGAGTTTTAACCTCTCACATGAATTAATGTGGTGGAGAAGAAGGGTCGAGGTCTCCAGACCCTAGGAATCGTCGGCTATTTTCCAAATGTAAAAAGAGTGTGGACGTCGGATACCATAGAATGTAAGTTATCATTCAATATTCTATTATTTATTCTATTAAAAAATGTATTAGTAATTACGCTAATTTTTGGCAAGATATATTATCGTATATCTCACTATTTACTGCGAAAATAAGGGTAATTTTCAATAGCAATTAAGTTTTTTTTATTGGAAAATCTTGCCTTGTCCGGAGCTAATAATACCTGTAAGGTTTATTTTTAAACCAACGAGCTGTTTATGGACTGAACATTATATATATATATATATATATATATATATATATATATATATATATATATATATATAGCGTTCGATCCCAAGTATGAGGTAGAAATTTATTTCTATTTGAACACGATGTTGTGTTGATATTTATCCATATATATATATATATATATATATATATATATATATATATATATATATATATATATATATATGTATATATATATATATATGTATATATATATATATATGTATATATATATATATAATATATGTATATATATATACATATATATATATATATACATATATATATATATATATATATATATATATATATATATATATATATATATAATTTAATTCGCTATTAGAGAAGTTGAGGATAGGCGAAAGAAGAAAGATGGCACTTAGCTAGCTAACCATGGTAGGGAATAGTTTGAAAAGTTATTGATAAGTTTTTTTCAGTTTATATATGAAAGATCTGTTGTTACTGTTTTTAAGGGACCTTATATTATTATCAATTACTTCTTATAGCCTATATAGTTTATTTGCTTATTTCCTCACTGGGCTATTTTCCCGTTGGAGCCCTTGGGTTTATAGCATCCTGCTTCTCCAACTCGGGTTCTAGCATAGTAATAGTAATAATAATAAGTGTGGTTTAGCCGCAATTTCATTGTTCTAGAATTTTCTTCGAACACAACATGGTCTTAAAGATTCAGAAAGTAAACATTGCCTTGTTTACCCCTTGGTCTTGAACTTGAATGAAGAAGCACGTCTCTGCTGTGTGCATAGTACACTCACCGTGTTAACAAACCTCACTGAAGGTTGTGAATAGGTTGTGGATTAAAGGATATTCATGAAAATCCTAAAGTGGATTTTGGGCGTGGGTCCTAGCCGTAGGGTTTTGAGGAAGGGAGGAAAGACGGAATGAGGAGTGGGAGTAAACCAGATGGATTAGTGATGGGAACAAGGGCAGTTATGGAGAGGAATGGGGGAGGGGGTGTTCAAAGGAATGTGAAGACATGTGGGAAAGAAAATGGCTTGGTCAGTGGTACCCACCCGAGGCCTATCCTGGTTGTGTTTTGTATTGTTCCTGTACCAGGGCATTAGGGTATGTGAATTATGAGGAGCCTCCTTGCATTTAAACTACAACGAAACCTTATGTGAGTTTCTTGGGTCCTAGGGTCATATGACACGTCACTCGGCTACCAGGTAGGCCTTCTTGTTCTGGAGGAAATGACAGGCTATATAGCCACTTGAGGCTAAGAGATATGGTAGCACTTGTGTTAGGTAGCGTCGTTTTTGTGGCTTCTGGTTGTCTCCATATTCTAGTTTAAAAACAGATTGATGGGCTTAACCCCTTTAAGTATATTGTCCTGATTTAACTTGTCATTTTTTTAGGTCACACTACACCGTGTAGGTATGAAACGATGTAATGGAATTATTAATATTATTGTGATGAGCCTGTCCATGTACTTTTTGCTTTTTTGTTCGTGATATTTGCAATAAATATATTGTACGTTAATCATTCCTTGATAGCAATATGTCATGTAGTCTATATATTGTACGTCGAATTTGTCATTACCAATTACTACAACTTGTTCATCGAACTTAATTGTCAGTAATCATTATTAGTGACGAATGTGGAAAGAAGGCTAGTGACGAAACATCAAGAAATCTTGAAAACGTCCTTCTTAGTTCATTGATGTAGTGTGTGGTGGAGGAAGACATTGGCAAAGTTAGCCACGGAGGACATGGAAAGTTGCCATGTATGAGTAACGAAAAAGTAAAATTATTATGGAATTGTCCGTCATTTTGTGGTGAGAAGGCTGTTATTTATAATTAGTCTCTCTCTCTCTCTCTCTGTCTCTCTCTCCTCTCTCTCTCTCTCTCTCTCTCTTTGGGGATCCTACCTTGTGAAAGGGAGAGGTATCGAGACAGTAGGCCTATAGCTTGGGTTTTTCCTTACAACTGTTGGAAAGGGTGGGGAGTTATGTTTGTGGAATTTATAAGAAAGTTTTTGTATTTCGTTGATTATACAGAAGGGGAACATCTGAGAAAGTGTATTTTTCTTCTAGTTTGTAATTCATCTCTGCATGTATTTGAATATTCTTATAGAGGTAATTTCTGCAACATCTTGAAAATTGCTCGTTTAGCTTTGCATTGTTTTTTATATAAAAATTCTACCATATATTCTCTTGAAAGTGGCCTTGCCTTCTCTCAGACATGTCCTTCCACTTGCGTCTTTTAATGGTCACTCTGTGCGAGTCCACCGCTGCAAACTTGCTTAGTTCGACGAATCATCGTCTTCTCTTCTTCCTCTGCTTCTTTTACAATATCTTGAAACCTATTCTGTTATACTTCCTATTGTAAAATCATATATATATATATATATATATATATATATATATATATATATATATATATATATATATATATGGTTCCATAACTTAATCGCAGAATTTCGGGTAGGCTCTCTATATCTGTCAATAGGCCTATACCTCCATCGGGAACTAATCAAACCCCCTTACTTGTATTGTGGACATTCACCACTATTCTACATGTACTTTTGCCCTTTGTGGCTATTAAGGCCCTTGAATAACAATATTTTTATTTTTCTCTTTCACCGGCCTATCGCCACCCAATCTCAACACATGACCAAACCATCTCGGAAAACATCTTTAGCATTTTCATCTCTTATGCCACAGGACTTATGCAAGTAACTCCTTTCTGGTAGGCTATGCGTTCAAAATCCAGGTTTCAGATCCTTGAAGGAAAATTGTCCAAACATATCCCCTACACAATTCCACCTTGACACCCATACCCATCCCGAGTCTTTTGCATAAACAGCTGTCTAACTTGCATCGCTTATTCTTTGGCCTATTATTCTGACGTAGCTCAAGTTTCA
>NC_090768.1:34700286-34707786 GCF_036898095.1 Palaemon carinicauda | reverse complement strand
TTTAGTCTTGCATAGTAAGAGTAGCGAGGTCTATGTTATGTTTACCTCCGGCAACTAAGTTGGAAGGAGGTTATGTTTTAACCCCCCTCCCCCCCCCCCGTTTTTGTGTGTGGGTTTGTTTGTGAACAGCTTCCTGACCACAGTTTTAATCGTAGAGTAATGAAACATGCATGGATTAACTGTTATGTAAAAAAAGCTGGAAATGATTAAATTTGGGAAGGTCAAGCAAAATGTCCAATTCACGTAATCAGCCATAAGTTTGAACATCGTTGTCACAGACACCCCCAAACTTGCTCCATCTTTGAGTGCATGAAAATCCACTCCAATTAATACATGTTAAGGTCAGAGTTCAGTGTCGAGAAATAAGCTACCGCGGCGGAGGTCTGCGCTCTACTCAGTGCCCCTCTAGTTGTTCTTATGTCATTAGTTAGCTCTCGCTTCCGTCGTCTGATGATGACCATCCTGAAGCCATTGAAGATTCATACAAGTAATCGAATAAGTGGGAAACGGAAACACTTCCGTGTGGAACTAAAATGGATTGTTCAAGCTAAACCTTAGAATGGATTGTTGAAACTAAGCCTTAGGTTGTCTAAGTTGATGAGATTTTTTCCCTTGGCTTCTTCGTATAGCGCTACCCCCTCATATGTGGATTTTTAGAAGACTCGATCTTGGTTGGTTTTCTTATATGGTTTTAGTCTTTTAATTCTCTTTATTTTTCTCGATGCTGAGTTGCTTCCTTTTGGGACCCTTGGGCTTTTAGCTTTTTTTTTTTTTTGCTGTTGAATCCATTATTATTATCATCATTATCACCAATAATAAAGTAGCCTGAAGGTTTATTTTCAAGAAAACCTTCATATCATGTAAACTTTTTAGAGAAGAAAGATGAAAGTAAAACTGTGAAAATACTTTTCTTGTCTCGCAGTATCTGTTAAACGTCAGAGAACTTTTGGGATTTAAATAATTCCCTTTGTAATTCGCAGATAGTTAAGCGTTGTTTTAATAATTTTAAGTAATAAATTTTTTGATAATAAATTTTATTGGACAGAAAATAAATCACATTAATATTATTTACAAAAATTCAGATTCAGTCCAAGCCCATGTGGAGCTGAGCTCTTCGGGCAATGTATAAAAGGATTATGAATTTATAGAATTTTTAAAAAGAATATGAATTTGGAGATTTCCCATAGTTATTTTTAATACCTACTGGATTCTTGGGCTCTTAGAGAAATCGGCGAACATTGTACGACTATTTCCAATTATAGTATTTCTGAGCCCTAAAAGTTTTAAGTGCTTTATATATGAAATATTTATTTTAATGTTCTTACGGTTCTTATAATATTTTATTTTAATTGTTAATTACTTTCTTGTAGTTTCCTTATTTCCTTTTCCTCACTGGGCTATTTTCCTAGGGCTTATAACACCCTGCTTTTCCAACTAGGTTGTAGCTTGAGCAAGTAATACTAAAAAATAATGATAAAGTGGAATTATCAAAGCGTTGCTGTGACCTTTTTTAATTTTCAAAACTCAAATGTGATATTCTTCACATTTCCTGGAGTACACATTTGTAATATATCCGGATCTCGTTTCAGTATACAGTAGTTGAGACGTTGCGAACTGGAATTTCTTAACCCTAAGAGAAAAAGAGTTTGGCCAAGACGATGACTTGCTTATAAGGAGTAGCATTTTCTCTCTCTCTCTCTCTCTCTCCTCTCTCTCTCTCTCTCTCTCTTCTCTCTCTCTCTCTCTCAGGGTTTGTGACTTGCTTATAAGGAGTAGTTCTCTCTCTCTCTCTCTCTCTCTCTCTCTCTCTCTCTCTCTCTCTCTCTCTCTCTCCTCTCTCTCTCTCTCTCTCTCTCTCTCTCAGGTTTTGTGACTTGCTTATAAGGAGTAGCATTTTCTCTCTCTCTCTCTCTCTCTCTCTCTCTCTCTCTCTCTCTCTCTCTCTCTCTCTCTCAGGTTTTGTGACTTGCTTATAAGGAGTAGCACTCTCTCTCTCTCTCTCTCTCTCTCTCTCATCCTCTCTCTCTCTCTCTCTCTCTCTCTCTCTCTCTGGTTTTATGATTTCGCTGTCTAATTATGTCTTTCATGACCCAAATAGTTTGTTGTGTACCTGGTTGTGAAACTGAAAGAGGTTAATAAATAACTACCACTTGTTTTTGAGTAACTAAAAATCAAAATCAAGATGTGTAATTTTTGTAAATTGGTAAATTAGATGGGTTTGTTTATAGAAAAAATGCTATTGAATATAATCATACTGTAAATATTGTGATTGTAAAAAAGAGGTAATTTAACTTTTTAATAGAAAGTTAAAAAAACTACATCGATTCATCTGTTATGAATAACATTTTTTTTTTGTTGAACAGCTTGTTGTAAGTCTCATTCCATATTTTATATATGGCTTAATTAATTTTCTTTACTGATCTTGAAATATTTTAAATTTTATTTGCTATTCCATTATTTTCTTTCCTAGCTGGGCTACTTCCCCTGTTGGAGCCCCTGGGGTTCTAGCTTTGTGATTTTTTAACCAGGGTTATAGCTTGGCTAGTAATGATAATAATTTTACTATTTTTTTCGTCAATTGCGTTTTATTATCATTACTTGCTAGGCTACAACCCTAGTTGGAAAAGCAGAATGCTATAAGCCCAGGGGCCCCAACAGGGAAAATAGCCCAGTGAGGAAAGGAAACAAGGAAAAATAAACTATTCTAAGAAGTGTAATATTAAAATAAATATTTCCTAAATAAACTATAAAAACTTTAACGAAACAAGAGGAAGATAAATCAGATAGATAGAGTGCCTGAGTGTACCCTCAAGCAAGAGAACTCTAACCCAAGACAGTGGAACACGATGGTACAGAGTCTATGGCACTACCCAAAACTAGAGAACAATGGTTTGATTTTGGAGTGTCCTTCTCCTAGAAGAGCTGCTTACCATAGCTAACTTCTACCCTTACCAAAAGGAAAGCCGCCACTGAACACATACAGTGCAGTATTATTATTATTATTATTATTATTTGCTAAGCTCCAACAGGGAGCTTGCTAGGCTCCAACAGGGAAAATAGCCCAGTGAGGAAAGGGAAAAAAGGAAAAAAGGGAAAAATAAAAAAATAAAATTAAATAAAAAAATAAAAAGTCATCCTTTTTAACGTTTTGTTGACCTAGGATGATTTTAATGTTTGTATGGATGGAAATCTGAATTACCTTAAAGGTTTCTTTATATTTCAATGTACATCGGAAAAGGCAGGCGAGGTTCTGTAAGGGCGTCAGAGCGCTATATACCGTCAACGTTAAATCTTCTTAAACCAGGTAGTGTATGCAAAACTGGTTGGAGTCTCTCTCTCTCTCTCTCTCTCTCTCTCTCTCTCTCTCTCTCTCTCTCTCCGTGGCGTTGTAGAAGATAGGAAGACAGTAGGTGGTTCGGTGGAACTTCGAAAGTTCAAAGTTGCAGCTATAATTATTTCCTTTCCTCACTGGGCCATTTTCCCTGTTGGAGCTCTTGGGCTTATAGTATCCTGTTCATCCAATTAAGGTTGTAGCTTAGCTAGTAACACTAATCAATCCAATGGGGATAAATATCCTTCAAAATAAGATCTGTTCTATTATTGGCGTAAAATGTGAACAGACTCCATGGTTAGCTACACAAGTAATAGAATTTTATCTAGGGAATGTGAGTCACTGCCAAAGCACTTCCTCTGTGACCCAGTGTCCCACTGTTGACCAATAGAGACGCGCTGCCCTGGTACCCTATTGGTACAGGGGCACGTCATGGCATATGTCTTCTAAGGTGGTTCACCTTAAGGCGTTTTTTTCCTTGTGCTGTAGGAAGTTCCAGTGTCTAGACTTGCATGATGTGCGTTCGTGTGTGATTTCCTGTTTGAGAGGTAGCTTCGTCTGGTGGAAATAGATTTAATTTATGCTGATGTGTATTTTTTTCTTTTTTTTGTAATATTTGTTTTGAAATTTATGTCGTATGTCGCCTTTGTAGCGTTGTGAGGTCAATTAAAAAGCACAAGAAAACGTGTATGGTAGTTTATGGATTCTTGAAAGCTTTAGTAATTGGAAGATATTGTAATCAATCTCACTTCCTGGGTAGGTTTGTTCATGATGTCTTTTGACCTTTCGACGAGAAATGTCGCGTCCGTAGTAATGTTTTGAAAGGGCTTATTGTCTATATAGGCCTATTTCATAACTATATTAGCGACACCTCTGCTCATAGGGGCATAGTTTCGTGGTTAATCTTATATTCCATTAAAAATCTTGCAACCATTCTACCCAATAAGATGCTAAACCTTTCATGCCAATTTCCAGAGTATTAAGCTCTCTTGAAACCCAAGTAGGCCTATACAAGAGAGGCTTGCGTTTGAGCGTTCCACCGCGTAGACCTTGTCCTTTTTATCATCCTCACCATAGGCCGCCAGACAGGAATGCGGTGGGATGACTACACCTTGTCCTTGGGGGATTTTATCCTGATCACGTCGAGATGAGGGATATCTCTTGGTCTCTGGAGACTGGAAGGGAGGCAACGCCTTCCCCCTACCTTCTTCATTCTTTGTGATAAGGGTTTGTTCGATGGAACCTGCCAAAAATGGTCTTTAGTTTTTATACTTCCTCTACAAGTAGCTTTTGACAGATTCCTTCGGTTGTTTATTATTATTATGCTATAAGCCCAACGGCTCCAACAGGTAGAAAGTAGCCCAGTGAGGAAAGTAAATAAGGAAACAACATTAAAGTAGACCTTTCATGTATAAAATAACTTATTTCAGCCTGTTCAACATATAAACATTCGCTGCAAGTTTGAAATTATTGAAGTTCCACCGATTAGATATTAATTTGGTTTGACGTGTGTAATGATGAATATTATTATTTATAGGCATTAAAATATAAAATAGTATTATATCAATTGTTGGGTACTGGAATTGACATTCCTGAAAGAAACAAAAGGATGAAAGCGACAAGACAGGGAAGCGAATTGGGGTAAGGAGGTAGGGTGAGTTGAGAACCTGAGAGTATCCAGTTTCAAGAAGGTGTTATACCTGCCTGGTTAGAAATTTTTTTCGTTTAAATGTCCCATTAAAGATTAAATTGGCCGTGGGTATCTTTGAGCTTGTGCATAGCAAATCATGAAATTGATTAATAGTATGAATTGAAAAAAAAAAAAATACCATGGCCTTCCATTGTCTTGGGTTAGAGATATCTTGCTTGAGGGTACACTCGGGTACACTATTCTATTTTATTTCTCCTCCTCTTATTTTGTTTAAGTTTTTATAGTTTATATTTGAAAATACATATTTCAATGTTGTTACTGTTCTTAAAATATTTTATTTTGATTGGTTAATTACTTCCCTTATTTCCTTGTTTCATTTCCTCACTGGGCTGTTTTCCCTGTTTGAGCCCCTGGGCTTATAGCATCCTGCTTTTCCAACCAGGGTTGTAGCTTAGCAAGTAATAATAAGTTAATTATGGGCTATTTTCCCTGTTGGAGCCCCTGGCTTGAAGCATGCTGCTTTTCCAACCAGGGTTGTAGCTTAGCAAGTAATAATAATAATAAGTTTAATTATGAGGAGGATCGGCTTTGGGGATAACATAAGACTTATATAAAAATATGCCCCTGTAGAGATATGTTATTTGATAAGGTTCACTATAAACCATAAACTTGAATTTAGATAGACAGCGTATTACATCTGTTATCTTCAGGACTTAACTTCTATATATTAATACGATAGCGTGTGTGTTATTTATTTTGTCTCACTTTAAAGAAAATGGTAATAATTTCTTGGTATACTCTTATAAATTCACGCTTTAAAGAAACGGAAATAATTTTATGGTATACTCTTACAAATTCACATTAGACTTTGATTACTTAACCAAAGCACATCGTATATAGTTTTCCCAATTTTTGTCTTTAGCACCTGACTCTCTTTTTAAATATTAGACAAAAAGTTGAGTTCTACCAATATCCATAACCTAGATTATAAAATTAATCTCGGGACATTTTATTCAAACATGTATAGGTTAGGAACGAGATAATTAGTATTGAAAAATATCATTTCATGTAATTTACACGGGTTCCGCTAGTGTAAATAAATATTATTAGTTAAGATTCACTATGAGAAATTTATGCTATTGAAATAACGTTATTCATCGTATGTTTATTTATATTCATAGTAGTCCAGTTACCTAAATCCCAGCCATCCCTGACTATTGTTTTTCTGAAGAGAATGGATAAAACAATAGTCCTTCACGTCAAAGTATTGGCTGCCCACTATGATAAAATCTCGCTGCTTATTGTTTTCCAAAGGATATTCTCTCTCTCTCTCTATCTCTCTCTCTCTCTCTCTCTCTCTCTCTCTCTCTCTACATGGTTCTAATCACGTAGACCATAACCAGAACTGTGAGTAATCTCTCTCTCTCTACATGGTTCTAATCACATAGACCCTAACCAGAACTGAGTAATCTCTCTCTCTCTCTCTCTCTCTCTCTCTCTCTCTCTCTCTCTACATGGTTCTAATCACATAGACCTAACCAGAACTGCGAGTAATCTCTCTCTCTCTCTCTCTCTCCTCTCTCTCCTCTCTCTCTCTCTCTCTCTCTCTCTCTACATGGTTTCTATTCTAATCACATAGACCCTATCTAGAATTAAGTAATCTCTCTCTCTCTCTACATGGTTTCTATTCTAATCACATAGACCCTATCTAGAATTAAGTAATCTCTCTCTCTCTCTCTCTCTCTCTCTCTCTCTCTTCCTCTCTCTCTCTCTCTCTCTCTCTCTCTCTCTCTCTCCTCCATGGTTCTAATCACATAGACCCTATCTAGAATTAAGTAATATCTCTCTCTCTCTCTCTCTCCTCCTCTCTCTCTCTCTCCTCTCTCTCTCCTCTTCTCCTCTCTCTCTCTCTCTCTCTCACTACATGGTTCTAATCACATATACCCTATCCAGAACTGATTAAAAACGCATCCCACGATAAAGCCTGGGAATATCTAAGAATCTTGATTACAAATGTTTTAAGGAAATGCCGCCCAGTTATATATAGCCATTGATGACGTTTGTACAGGAAGTTTAGAAAATAACTTGTCAGGTGTTGGTGTTTAATGTCATTTTATGATAATAATAATAATAATAATAATAATAATAATAATAATAATGTTTATTGGACAAAAACATATTTACATACAAAATATTTACAAAAAAAGACTTGGTCCAAGCCCATGTGGAGCAGAGCTCTTCGGGCAATAATAATACGAATAAAATAAATAATACAAATAAAATATCATCAATTAAAAAAAAAATTATAAAAAGTAAATATTGATATAGATAAACTAAATGTACACATACATATACATATGCATACATATACACATACATATACATACATATAACACATGTACATATACATACACATATACACATAGACACATTGTGACTTGGGGTATGTATGGTTTTGTTTTGGTAGCTGTGGAGGCTTCTCTAACCTTGGCTTTTGTCGGTGTGCGCTAATGAGGAT
>NC_090768.1:34684530-34694530 GCF_036898095.1 Palaemon carinicauda | reverse complement strand
TACTTTTTGATGTCTCATCTTAATCGCTACTTGTTTTACAATGTCACAATTTTTTTTTATGCTTAAAAGTCTCCCACTTCCTTCCTACTCATTCAGTTGAAGGATTGTCGTGGTAATCCATATTTTTTTTCCTCAGGCTAAGTGTACAATTTTGTTCGTTTATAAGCACAAACCGTAATGTTAATTTAAGATTGATATTAGTTTGTGCGTTGAGGTTAACTTTAACATTTATGATGTGAACGTTTTATTGCGAACTGTACTTTTGCCAAAGTGGTTAATTGGATTTATATAACTCTATGATCATGTGGTGGACAGAATGATTTACTGTGTGGCCTGGCAGGGTGGGAAATAGATATGGGGGGGGGGGCGATAGCTATAACTCATGGTGACGTAAATCCATTTGTTTTCTACCGTGAGACAAAGTCTGTAGTCAGGTAGGTACTTACAGAGAGGCGAGTTGAATATGAGTAGTATATATGCAACAAGATAAGGAGTTTATATACAAACAGTTTGGGGCAACAATGGCTTAAAGAATCAATGTGAATCATGCGATGGCAAGCTTAAACAGGTTTTTATATTCGTGCAGGAGAGATGAGAGAGGTTAAAATACCAATAGCATGTTGTTGATAGTTTATATATGACATGTCAGTTTTGACGTAGTTACTTTTTTTTAGAATGATTTATTGTTAATTTGTTCTCTTCATTTATTTATTTCCTTATTTCCTTTCCTCACTGGGCTATTTTTCCCAGTTGGAGCCCCTGGGCTTATAGCATCTTGATTTTCCAACTGGGGTTGTAGCTTGGATAATAATAATAATAATAATAATAATAATGATAATAATACATGTGAATCTGTAATAAAAAGGTGAATTTCCTCCTCGTATGTAGAAATCGCTCTTATCTTAGCAACATCCTATCTTTATAAATCGAGTATCTATGCAGTTACCAAGCAAGACCACTTTGTAATACAGGTAATTCATTCCGCACAAAGTGGTAGTACTTGGTGTACACTCCTTATGGCTGTATGAATTATTCATTGACCAAATAAGGTATTATGCATTTCTCTTCAGCCCCCGGCAAGCTTAGTATTTTATTCAGAATTCCAGGTATTGTAATGCGACCGTGTCATGTATACATGGTGTTTGGTATCATATATTCTTCTTAGAGCTCTATAAGTTAGTAAAAAAGTGGCTATCGTTGTCTTGAAAGACCTTAATTCTTAATTGATAAGGATTCGCTATTCAAGATTTTTTTAAATTATGGCCAGGACATTTGTCTGAAAATTTTGTAATAATGTTTGTTATTCATTATCATCATTATCATCATCATCATCATCTCCTTCCACCCCCATTGACCTAAAGGGCCTGGGTTAGATTTCTCCTGTGGTTTCTATCTTGAGCTTTTAAATCATTACTTCATTCCTCATCTACTTCACGCCTCATAGTCTTCAGCCATGTAGGTCTGAGTCTTCCAACTCTTCTAGTGTCATTCATTCCATTATATTAATTTCATAGCTTTCAGTGATGGCGAGTTTGAGTAAAAATTTGTAAATGATGATTGTCTAAAACTAGATTTACGTTTTACTTCGAAATTTGCTTTAAAACCTGCTCTGAGAAAGTCCCACTTAGGCGCATTGCAAAACCCACATGATATGGAAGTATTTGAAAAATCCTGCAGCCTATTTCATAATAATTGTCAAAGCTACATTATCATGACAATAAAAAGGCAAGAATCTTAATTTTCTTAATTGAGTACTTGATATTAGTCCTTCTGTAGGGGCCATTAAAGAGGGCAAGCTATTCGGGGAAAGGTTAATCGCACGAAAAATGTCTGATCATTAAAAGTTATACTCGCTAACAATGATTATGGATGTTTTTTTATTTATCAGTTCTTCATATATGGTATCTTTTGTATACAAACAATAGGTTTGTCTATACTTGCATATATATATATATATATATATATATATATATATATATATATATATATATATGTATATATATGTTATATATATATATATATATATATATATATATATGTATATGTATATATATATGTATATATATACACACACACACATATATATATATATATATGTATATATATATATATATATATATATGTGTGTGTGTGTGTGTGTGTGTGTGTAACGTTCAGTATTTAATAAGCTAACCTTGTGTTTCAAACGTCAATGGCCTTCTGCCATCCCCGGGTTTCTGCTGGTTGTATAGGTTGCGTATGCATTCACAGTGGGATAAATCATGGCCAGGTTTACATATTCACCTTTAAACTTTCCCTTGGCTGTAACAATAAGGCATACGGTCTTTTACCGTACAAACTGCTGCTTACTGTAAGTCCCATTATATGAACAAGTGAATATATTTTGAAAAAAAAAATGTTAAGAAATTTCGAGAGAATTCATGAAGTGATTGATGAATCATGAAAATTTTAATCTCAGGGACACCAACATATTACAGACACATATTCATCAGTAGGTTAAGGGCACCATATTATAATACAGCCGACAGCCAGCTGAAGTTCATAGCCGTCATATGTGAGATTGATGACGGTGTAGCATACATAAAATTATTATTATTATTATTATTATTATTACTACTTGATAACTACAACCCTAGTTGGAAGAGCTGGATGCTATAATCCCAAGGGCCCCAACAGGGAAAATAGCTCAGTGAGGAAAGAAAATATACTGCAAGAAAAGTTTAAGAACAATAACATTAGAATAAATCTTTCACATATAAACTATAAATACTTGAAACAAACTAAAAGAAGAGAAACAAGATCGAATAGTGTGCCCGAGTGTACCCTCAAGCTAGAGAACTCTATTCTGTAGGTTAAGTCCTCCCCAACAGCTGTTTTGATTAATTCTACATGGGAGGTTTCGTGAATTCAATCTTCCTTAATGAATCTACGAGTATGGTGTCCACAGTCTTCCACGTCCGTTTGTGATGTGTATTTATCGACTCATTGTTCTTGGAGAAGGCCAACAGAGACTCAACCTTTCTAAGTAATGAATTACACATGGATGGGAGGCTCACGGTCCAAAGAGTAATCCTGTAGACCTGTGTTAAGGCTCTGCCTATCTGTGGATGAATTCGAAAGGCATAGTTTAATTGATTTACTGTAATTAACAGATAGGGAATGGTCTGTATTTACTTTCTCTCGTCGGTTTTATGGGCTTACAATTCTTATTCATTATTTACTTTACATTTTTATGCATTATTAACTTTACATTTTATTCATTGTTAACTTTACATTTTTATGCATTATTAACTTTACATTTTTATTCATTATTAACATTACATTTTTATGCATTATTAACTTTACATTTTTAATAATGATTAACTTTACATTTTTATTCATTATTAACTTTAAATTTTTATACATTATTAACTTTACAATTTTATTCATTATTAACATTAAATTTTCAAGCATTATTAACTTTACAATTTGGTTAATGATTAACTTTACATTTTTATTCATTATTAACTTTACATTTTTATACATTATTAACTTTACATTTCTATACATTATTAACATTGCATAAAGTTAAATCAATAATTTCACTTTTTTATTTAAAAATTTTGAGGGTTGAAACTTGTTCTCTTGATAATTATTATTTTAAGCGTAAGTAAAATAGTGAAGCGGAACCTTCAATGAATACCCTGTGTCATCATCAGTCAAAGGATTAGTGAAGATACGTAAGTAGAGACACTACAAGGATTCCTGAGCAGTTATACAAAGATTTACATGTAAAGGTCGGCATTGTTAGTTGAGCATTAAAGCTAAGCTTTGTGGTGGCCGATGTGGTAACGTCACTGACTGGTGAACTGCGGTTCGAATTCCTTTTAAACTCTTTAGTTCCTTTGGTCGGTGCAATCGCAACATCTTTGCGAGCTAAGTATGGGAGGTTTGGAGGAGCTTATAGGTCTATCTGCTGAGTCATTAGCAGCCATTGTCTGGCCCTCCTTGGTCGTAATTTGGGTGGAGAGGGGGCTTGGGCGCTCATCATATATATTTTATGGTCAGTCTCTAAGAAGTGTTCTGCTTGATAGGGCAATGTCACTGTCCCTTGTCTCGACCATTCATGAGCGGCCTTTTAAACCTTTATTTAAAACAGGCTCCTAACATATTCTCGAACGGTAATATGATAATTATTAGTATGAAGTAGTGAAATTCAAATATATAAAATTTAAAATTTAGTTACCGAAAATTTGCAGCCTTCAGTATATTGCAAACTCATTCTTGCAAACATTCCTTATTGAAATGCTAGATTTTTCTTCCCCCCCTTTTCTTCCTTGGCTGTTAAAAGGCTTCATTATGGGTGTGTACGGTAAGGTGAACTCGCTACCCTTTTCCTTGTTTTCCTTAGTCTGCAGTTTTGACGCCAGAATTAGAAAGAAACCTTCTTTGGGGGAAAGGACTCAGAAGGTCGCTCGGTCAATGTCAGAGTGATTAAAAGTTCACGTCTGAGATGTTGGTGTTATTTAATATAACAGTTTTTACTTTGTTTCCTTTCATCTTTGAAATAGTCGTTAATCACTCATTGCCCATACGTAAATAATTGAGAGAGAGAGAGAGAGAGAGAGAGAGAGAGAGAGAGAGAGAGAGAGAGAGAGAGAGAGAGCACGTTTTAACTGCTCAGCATTTTAAATATTTCGATTATTTCAGTGCGACTTATGATGAAAATGAATTTCCTAGTCATAACCATGGAATAACTTGGACAGTGTTATAAGGAGAGCTTTGAAATTTAGTACACAGTAGACAATGCCTGGAAAATGAAAGTTCCAAAGCCTACCTATGTCACTGTAGCCAATCAAACATCCATCCCCCATAAAAAAATGAAAAATTATCATCTATAGTACAAATCACTGTATAGATTGTTTTCAGTATTTACATACTGTATATGTTGAATAGTATAGTGATTGTGAATGAATATAGTGGTAATAAAAAAGGGACGAATTTCTTGCCTAGAGTAAATTGTACCTTAGTTATTGTTCACTTGAAGAGATAAATCTGCAAAATATCGGGTCGAAACAAGTAGCCCTTTAAAAAGTAAAAAATGCTACTCTCAGGTCTCAGGTAATCCAAAATACAAACAAACAACAACATATGAAAAGCAAAGGAGGCACGATAAATCCTGTCCAAAATTAAAGGTACCAGACTATATGGCTTCTCCATACTATGGTTATTATAAACGGGTTCTAATCCCTCTCTGACTACTACCTCTTTCCAGGACCCGTCTACTTTTAATGTTTGCTAAAGTCCTTTTGCCCGATGCTAAACAGTAAGGCCGTGACGTCATTCGTGAGTCAGCATTTAAACGCATTTGTTTATAGCCGGGCATTATAATCTCAAAGGATAAGTGATAATCCTCTCATGGTTTATGGTGGATTAACAGGGATAAACCGGAAGCCAGGGAGAAGAGAGGATGGGAGTTAACCTTGTTCGGGGCCGTTCCCCGAAGCCAAAGAAGTGCCGCACCCAGAAGAAATTGACAGAAATGTTTACAAGACCGAATTCGCTTCTGGGCGTGGGAGGCGGAGGAGGGAAATGGCGCGAATGCCGAGCATTGCCACGCTCCTCTGGGTGTGCCAGGATGTGCTGACTCTGGAAGGAAGGGAGATGTTGCCTATTTACTTCAAAATGGATGATTTATTCATAAGAATTGCCTTCAAGTGTTATTTGGTGTTTTTCTGCTTGTTGTAGACTGGCACAGATCAGAGGAAAAGTTGTTGGTAGGTACACTGTAGTTATTGCCAAAGGAGTTTTGCACGCTATTCTCGGTGTGCCAGGATGTGCTGACTCTGGAAGGGAGGGAGATGTTGCCTATTTACTTCAAAATGGATGATTTATTCATAAGAATTGCCTTTAAGTGTTATTTGGTGTTTTTCTGCTTGTTGTAGACTGGCACAGATCAGAAGAAAACTTGTTGGTAGGTACACTTTAGTTATTGCCGAAGGAGTTTTGCACGCTCTAATCGGTGTGCCAGGATGTGCTGACTCTGGAAAGGAGATGTTGACTATTTACTCGAAAAGGACTTGTATTTATTCACAAGAATGACCTTCAAGTGTTATTTGGTGCTTTTCTGCTTGTAGTAGACTGGCACAGATTAGAGGAAAAAGACTCTGAAGGGAAATTTTGCCTCTACTCGAAAATGGCTTATTTTTATTCATGAGAGGTGACTTCTCTATTTTTTTATCCTTTCCTGCTTGTTGTAGACTGGCATAGATCAGAAGAAAACTCTTTGGTAGATACAATGTAGCTTTTGCCAAAGGAGTTTTGCAGTGTCTCATCGGTCTCTAGATGTATCAATTTTTACCTTTCTTCTATACCTTGGTTCCAGTTTCTTTGTTTTCTATCTTGCTGTCCAGTCTCTTTTAACTTGATCTTGATATTGGAACTAAGTAGTCCCCCCACCAAGTTTCACAGCAGCTCCGAATAGCCTCCGTAACCTTAGCGCTAGGCCATATAGTTAGAATTCTATAAATCAAATCAAAATAGAAAAAACTACGATTGTTAATTCATTTCTCTGAGGTCTAGCCAATTCAAAACCTTTCGTTCGCCTTACAGGAGCATGAGAGAATGCTTGCACGTAATGAAGATTTTATTCCCATTGAATAAAAGAAAATGAACATTGGTCCAAAGTTTCTTTGAAACGTCATATGGTCTTTAACACCCTCAGAAAACAGACAGGCCAAATTTATAGCTTTAGAGCTAAACGCCTTTTTCAACTTTTATGTAACTTCCATATTAGGTCATTCTTAGTTATGGATATATATATATTTTTTAATCTTGTTTCTCGACATTAGTTCCTATACCGTTTGTGTTTATTCAATTTCTAGTTTATTTCTTACTTGATTTTAAACTAGTTCTATATGACAGTAAGTAAAAGAACTGGATGTTCCCACGTAGATGTCGAGTCATACATGTCCATACGCATTGGGAGGAGGGTACTGTAATAATTCCTTTGACCTTGACGTGCCCTGAAAACACCCATAGGCATAATATATATTTCTATTGTGTGTCGCTTCAGGCATGAAGAGCTAGGCTAATGGGTATCCGCGTTATATTATAGGCGACTGCTGATTTTGCCTTTATTTATGGGTGACTGGTCAAAATCTTATATATGTTTTCAAGTAACCTACATTCGATTTCCAGGTAGATTATTTAGTAATTTATAAATTTAAACTGAGTATGCAAGGAAGTTTTTTTTTTTTTTTTTTTTTTTACGAATGGTCTTCGGCTTCATGCCTCGGTGCTCACGCAGCCGTAGCTTATTCCTTGTTAAGTTTAGCTAATGTTATTACACAGGAAGGTCCTTGAAGGTTTTCGCGAAGTGAATGCGAATTTCTTGAGGAGCTCGTAGGATATACGTGGACTTTCTGGCTATGGTAGTTTATTTTATTTTATTTTTTTTTAATTCCGTTTTGAATTTTCGTTTGCTAACATTGCTGGTCAAGTTTCGTCACGTGTTAAAAGAAGAGCCAAACCTCAAATAAACGTCGTTCAAGTGAAAACTAATGCAATGGTGTAAATAATTATATACCTCTTCCAAGATGGTTACGATTTTGGTTGGGGTTCATCTGCACCTGTCTTTGAGATTTATTATTTTAAATCCGTTTTTTATTTTTTTTTGTATAGTGAAAACTAATGCAATGGTGTAATTTATTATATCATCCGACATATTTACGATTTATGTTCGGGTTTTCTGTCTCTTCCTATCTTTAAAAAGTCGTGAATCTAATTCTCAATTTTATTTCTAATTTAGAAGAATCTCTACTCTGGGAACAGTTTAATTAGATCTTTATGCCGATCCGTTTGTTTCCCAATCTTTGATTTATTCATTTATAGTTGCTGTCTCTGATGTGTAATTGAAAGAAGTAATTTAACTGTTTATGATATGAAGCAAGGTATTTGAGTAACAATACCGTCTGCTCCGTTGTGTCCCATTGTTTGAAGACCATTCGATGATGGGTAAATCGACATTTGATTCACTATCTCGTGAAGTTTTCTTTGAATGATCCCTCTTGTTCTTCTCATATACAGAAGATCCTCAACTTATATATATATATATATATATATGATATTATATATATATATATATATATATATATATATATATATATATATATAATAATATATGTATATATATATGTGTGTGTGTGAGTGTGTGTGTTTTGCTTATGATAAATGCTTCTGGTTGGGCTATGGTTCGAACCTACTGTATGCCTCTTGAGTCGAAACAAGTAGAAGTGTAGATTACCAATGAGCTATCAAGATAGATAAATATAAGTTCATTTCGACTCTGCTCTAGAATACATATATATATATATATATATATATATATATATATATATATATATATGTGTGTGTGTGTGTGTGTGTGTGTGTGTATATATATATATATATATATATATATATATATATATATATATATATATATATATATATATATATATATATATAAATAAATAGTTAGTCACATTTATCTTTCAACTGCTGAATTGTTTTTGAACTCACTTTGCAGTAACATTTCCACAAAGAACCATCCGCTTTTCTTCCACCTGATTGGTTGATTTTCTGCTGAGTTTGCACAAATTGAAAAAAATATATATATATTCACATCTTCAGCGGGCTTGAAATTGTGGCTGAATGTCCCATAGCAAATGGCCATTGGATGATTAACCTTTCTTTGTCTATCGGGTCAATTTGGTCAATAATTATTTACTTTCTTTCTTTCCGTGGTCTCAATGTTTTTTCCCTTTGACCTTAAGCATTCTTTTAATGGAATCCCCAGCTGCCTTTTATGCCAGGCATGTGACTTTTTCCAAAGCAGTTACGTAAAATGTGGCGTAGGCACCGTATTCTTAATTATAGCCTCGATGTGACGGTCAAAGGTGAAATGTAAAACGTGACTGAGAATTGTCCCTTTGTGGTTACGCATAAGCATAAACGGCCTAGCTCATACGCACAAACGCACAAACGCACACACTTAATTTATATGTACGTATAAACAGTATTTTCTTTAAACAAAACTATTCCAAAAATGTTTTTCATCTCAACTTATTATTTATTCTTTTGACAAATAAATGAGGATTTAGAAATATTTCAATTCTATCGCGATTGGAAGGAAATATGATATTAATCCGTATATATATCGCATTTTTTATTTCTCTTCCTGGAATAAACATAACTTATTTTTGACTCAAGCAAACCAAATCTCCTTGTAAACACACCTTAATTAAAGAGATTTCTAATCAAGGTTAGGCACTCTTGACCTGGTGCAGAAAAATTATATTTATGGATAATATTTACACGATTGCAAAAATCTCTCGAGAACCAAATACTATTACTAGATGTAATGCATGACTGGTCAGAATACACAATTTCCTCTAGAATACTCATTCGGTTATGATTGGTATGTTACTTTGTTTTCTCATGAATAAATACACACGTGTCCACATTGCATGAAATTATTGCATTTCGAGTTTTCGTGTCACAAGTCACAATTTTATCGCATCGTCATTGGGTCTGGTATTGCATTGCACAGTTCTCAGCTAAGGATGGATACTTCATAGAGTGGTGTAGAATATGGCTCACGTTTGCAATTCTGTGGTTTGCCAGTCCACCTAGCTGTGAATAGGCAACATTGTTTGTTACGACAGAAAAATGCCGTTGGCTTGCTATATATATATATATATATATATATATATATATGTGTGTGTGTGTGTGTGTGTGTGTGTGTGTGTGTATGTACAGTATATATATATATATATATATATATATGTGTGTGTGTGTGTATATATATGTATGTATATGTATATATATATGTATGCATATGTATATATATGTATGTATGTATATATATATATATATATATATATATATATATATATATATTTTATATATGAAATATCTATTTCGATGTTAGCTTTTTTAAAGTGATTTCTTTTAATTATTCATTATTCCTAATATCGTT
>NC_090768.1:34672030-34674530 GCF_036898095.1 Palaemon carinicauda | reverse complement strand
GAGAGAATAGTGTTCCTGAGTGTGCCCTCAAGCAAGAGAGTATTTATCTCTTTCCTTTAACACACTTCTTTGTCATTTTGGTTTATACCAGCGGTGTGTATGTTGTTCAGAAAGTAATTACATTTGTTAAACTTTGGGATAAGGTTTATTTAGATTTTTTTTTTTACTAAATGTCCTTTACAAACTGCTCCTAACCTATTAGATTTAGGAAGAGATATTTTCAAGTTACTATCTGATAAGTAGGTTTTTTATTTTTATCCTAATTTTATAAGTACAGTTAATGTTACATAGTAATAATTTTTTTAATCTTTACTATAAGTTCACAGTATTTATATTTTCAAACTAAATGTCCTTTACGAACTATTCATAAGTTATTAAATTTAGAACGTGATAGGTTTATGTAATTATATGAAAAGTAGGTTTTACATTTTAGACATTTCATAAATGCAGGTAAATAGTAATCGTGAGATTGCTAAAAGGGCAGAACATAACATTGGGAGTTAAGTTGCAGGACAGGATTAAAAAGGAAACTATAAGAGAGATTACTCGAGTGCCATATGTGGGTGACTTCATGATGAGGGGTAGATGGAGTTGGTTTGGGCATGCTCATCTAACTCCCAAAGAGAGATTTTTTCTTACTTTTATTAAGAAAATATAGTTTTACACGTTCATTTTTACAAACATGTATTTGTAATACATTTATTTATATTTTATATTGGTTTTCACGATGTGGTTTATAATTCCTCATTTTCACTTGGGGAGTGCTCTTCGCACTCCCCAAGAGAGATTAGTTTACCAAACGTTAAACTGGGCTCCACTAGACGTTAGAAGAGTTGGAAGACCCAGGCCTACATGGCTGAGGACTATGAAGCGTGAATTAGATGATGATGAATAGAGAAGTATTGATTTAAAAGCTCAAGATAGAGACGACTAGAGAAATCTAACCATGCCCTTTGCGTCAATATGCGTAGGAGATGATAATGATTCCTAACATCGATTGAACGTTCGCAGAGATAGCCCATTGGTATTCATCAAATAGCCGGAGAAAATACTATTACGTATCGACATTCATTTATGTTAAAACATGTTAATTTTTTCCTCATAGATTACCTACTTTCTCCTTGAGCTGATCCAGTTTGATCTTGAGACGGTTTGGCCTTGCAGTCATGATTTCTTTGATGACCGAATTCTTTCCTCGTCTTCCGGAGGAACCCTTCCCTTGGCTTTCCCATCCACATCGCCTCGGGTCTTGTTTGTTATACAGCCCCCTCCCCCACTCTTCAAGTCCCTCTCTAAACTCTACTCCCCTACTAACCTTTCTGCATCGCCTGGAATTTTTTTGATAACGGTAAAACCCAAAAAGAGTTGATTTTCTTCTAAAAACAGAGGAAATTATCCCGGCCTTTTTTTTTTTTCTTTTTTTTCTTTTTTTTTATCATCATCATCATCATCATCAAAAGCGTGTGGATATTTCTGTCTGTCTTGTCTGGTATTTATGAGTAAAAAATGTGCGTACCTTGAGGCTGGTATGACTATTATAGTTTCCTGTTGAACTTGATGGTTTCACTCAAAATAGGAAGTGAAGTTAAATGATTATTCAAAACGTTTGATATATATATATATATATATATATATATATATATATATATATATATATAGTATATATATATATATATATATATTTAAATTGATCTACTGCTACAGCAAATCAGGTCAGATTATAAGGAAATAAACGATATTTTTTGGTTCTGTAAATATCCGTTGTATTTATTTTTAAGAAAACTAAACTTTGTGTTCACACACTTATTATTTATACTTTGAAAGTATATACTGAACTCTCTCTCTCTCTCTCTCTCTCTCTCTCTCTCTCTCTCTCTCTCTCTCTCTCTCTCTCTCTCTCTCTCTCATGTTTTCACTGAATAAAAGTCACCTTATGAAATTCTCTCTGGAATTCATGCTTGCGTTACCATCTTACGAATAATTCAAGTTTCCTTTTATATCTCAGTTTTCGTACAGCTTTCCGTTGTTCATATTTAGAAGCAGTTGTTCCAGAACTCATACCAAGGAGGAATTAAAAGATCAAAATTTTTTTATCGAGTTTTTACACTTCATAAAATTTATCGGCATTCTCTTCTGGTTCAGTAACTCGTTGGTATGTGTATCTCCAGGAGTAATATATATATATATATATATATATATATATATATATATATATATATATACATATACATATATATATATATATATATATATATATATATATATTATATATATATATATATATATATATTATATATATATAACACACCCTTTCTAAGTGGGAATACCATAACGTGAAGAAAGGGTTTGCCTATCGCCATGATCAGCAAATCCGTATTAGTCAAGACCATCCATATTGGGTTGGTTTGCTGTGACCGATTAGACGAGAATCTCTCACCATCACCAATCCGCAGTGACCAGCGTGGCGATGAAAACTGGTCAAACCCCAGACATGAATTGA
>NC_090768.1:34647030-34662030 GCF_036898095.1 Palaemon carinicauda | reverse complement strand
TAAATTTACAGTGTTTACCATTTATAATATTGTGTATTGATGCTCTTTGCGTCAATAGGCGTAGGAGGAGATGATGATTATGATGACTATTGTATATACATCATATGTGTTCATGAATAAATTTTTAGGTAATAAGTTCTCTTGCTTGAGGGTAAACTCGGGCACACTATTCTATCTTACTTCTCTTCCTCTTGTTTTTTTAAGTTTTTATAGTTTATATAAAAAATATTTATTTCAATGTTTTCACTGTTCTTAAAATATTTTATTTTTCCTTGTTTCCTTTCCTCACTTGGCTATTTTCCCTATTGGAGCCCTTGGGCTTATAGCATTCTGCTTTTCCAACTAGGGTTGTAGCTTAGCAACTAATGATAATTATAATATTATTCACAATTCCACCTTTCACTATTCATACAAGTATGTTTTTAAATTAAAAACACATCGAATCGAGAACGCCTTTTGAACAGGAATTTTAAATCCTATTTTATTTACTTTAAAATATTTATCATACTACTTTTTATCCATTTGATAAATTATGGCAAATACGTAACAGAATGTGATATATGGCCGAACTGTGTGTAGGATGTGGAAGAAGACGGTGTCAGGCGCTTCCACGAGATTATGTTAGGCTTATCTAGTGAGGAAGTGTAGGAAGAAGCCTGTTGTCTGAGAGAGGACTATTTGTGGGTGGGAAGTATGAAAAAACCAGGGAGTTACAGTTGTTTGCCCTAGATAAGTCTCACTGCTGCCATGGGTTTAATCACACAATAATTTAGTAGGTATAATTTTTTGTTCAGAATAAATTTTATTGGCATCGAATTTGAATTTATATATGTTTGAAAGCATTACTGCATGTTTTTTATGCTTGGGTTGAAAATATATATCATTTGCAGCGCAATTCCTTATGAAGATATGCTGGTATTAGATTAATCTTGCGAACCTCCACTTCGTGACTTGCACGTGAATGTATTCAGGCTATACCTTTTTGACTTACGTACTCACACTTAAGCATTTACCCTTAAGTATGTATTTATGCATGCATATCATTCATACTTAATTTCCTATAAACGCTATGTTGAAAATCTTTTGTTATTCATGAACGAATGTTATTCAGACAAACATGAGACCCCTGCATTGTGCAATCCTGCCAAGCAGCATTAACTAGAGAAAGCAAAAGCGATTGTCCATTGACACTGGCAACCAGCTATTCATTACGCTTGCATTACCATGCAGCAAGTGGGCGTGCCTCAGCACATGGCCCGCACCTTTCTTCTGTTACTTTGTACTTTCTACTTCTCTTAATGACTGTAATAACACCAGTATTAAAAATGACGTTTCCTGTGCTGTTTTTGTCAAGAGGGAAAGGAAGAGAGGTGGTTCTTGTTGTTGTCTGGTCCCTGGATGATCCCTATTGGAGGAGGGCTGATACAGTGATTATATTGCTGTCTTTGTGTCGTGGTCTGTTATTCATTAAAGGTTTAAAGGCCGCTCATGAATGGCAGAGGCAAGGGACAGTGGCAGTGCCTTATCAAGCAAGACAATGCCCTAGAAACTGACTATATATGCATATGATCAGCGCCCAAGTCCCCTCTCCACCCTAACTAGAACCAAGGAGGGCCAGGGAATGGCTGCTGATGACTCAGCAGGTAGACCTTAGCTCACAAGGATGGTGGGGTTACAACAACCAAAGACAATAACGAGTTTGAGCGGGACTTGAACCCCAGTCTGGCGATTACTAGTCAGGGACGTTACCACAACATCGACCACCACAACCCCATTGCATGAAGTTGACTTGGTTTTAATAGACACTTTAGATACAAAACATACTCTATGAAGGACTTTTCTATCGTATCTTGGCTTCTGTTTGTTTCGAGATGATTTTTGTTTTTTTTTACTTATTCTTTAGTGATTATTAATTAATATTATTATTGTTGTTGTTGTTGTCGTCGTTGTTGTTATTGTCGTCGTTGTTGTTACTGTTGTTTGTTGTTGTTATTATTATTGTTATTTTTATGATTATTATTACAACCCTAATTGGAAAAACTGGATGTCTTAAGCCCAAAGACGCAAAGAGGGATATTATTATTGTTATTATTATTATTATTATTATTATTATTATTATTATTATTATTATTAAGCTACAACTCTAGTTGGAAAAGCAGGATGCTATAAGCCTTAGTGTTCATAGAATATATTTTATAATTATCTATTAGAATAAGACTTATAGTTGTTAAAATACATCGCTACTGATGTATTTAACAACAAATAAAAAAATGCTTACAAAATCCACTTCTATTGTTACATTAGCACCCAGAGAAGGTTAGGCCCCCCCCCCAACACACAAATACACAGCTTAACACCGGACGCTCGAGTATACCACGCAATGTTCATGTGTAAGGGAAAGTATGTACCGATGTGTTTTCGATGGCAGGATGTGTCCGATCCATGTGTTACCGTCGCTGTGGTAACATCCCGGCTCCCATCTATTGGTGCATCCTCCCTCTACTCCTCCCCCCCACCCCCCTCCATGGTGGCAGGAACGTTGTTGTTTCCATCTCTCTCTCTCTCTCTCTCTCTCTCTCTCTCTCTCTCTCTCATTTCATTTTACCTTTCAAATTCAGCTTATTTCTCTAATATTTTACCTCAAATTCAGCCCCCCCCCCCTCTCTCTCTCTCTCTCTCTCTCTCTCTCTCTCGTAATATCCGTTACCGTGACCCCGGATGTCATCATCTCCTTCGACTCTTGCTATACAAAACATCACTCCTCCCTCTTCCCATCCCTTGCTGTTTTTCCTCCTACTCCTCCTCCTCCTCCTCCTCCCATCTTTTCCTCGTATTCGTTCCTCCCCCGACATGTCTCCCAATTTTATTCCACTTGGGTAAACCCCGAGTCTGCGTATTTAAATTACTTCTGTCCGCCGTACTGTGGCAAGTGTCTTGTTTGGTATTTAAATATTCCTTCGTCTTTTTTTCCCGCGCTTGACGAGATATCTTGGAGCATTCTGATTGTCCCGGTGTAAATTCAGCGAGAAATCTAGAGCAGTTTCTTCCTTTATGTTCAGTACCGTAGTAATTTCATTTTACTGTTGTTATCATTATTTTTACTAGCTACGCTGGAACCCTAGTTGGAAAAGCGGAATGTTATAAGCCCAATAGCTCCAAAAGGGAAAAATAGCCTAATGAGGAAAGGAAATAAGAAAATAATTAAACCACATGAAAACTAATGAATATCGAATGTATAATATCCTAAGATCAGTCACAACGTTTAAAATAGATCTGTCGTATATAAAACTACGAAGAGACTATTATGTCAGCCTGTTCAGTATAAAAACATTCGCTACATGTTTGAACGTCAGATTTCAAGCTTCTATTATATCTTGGATTTAACTGACCATTTCATGCATAAGAACGTTGCCTACAAATTTATCTAAGTTTGAAATGATTTCAAAGTATGTGATCTTGTATGTGTACACTCATTCCATTTTTCTCTTTACGAATCTCCTCTAATGTTAATATTGAAATATAATACCACGAATTATCTATGATTCGGATACAGTATTTATCTAGAAAATCCACTGTGATAATGAATAGCTGCGAAAAGAATCACTTAGCAATTGAGGAAACCTTCAGAAATAAGCTATAGATGGCGTAACTTGTAGAATACTCTGACGAAACTGAACTATATAGCAATGTACTCTCTACGTCGTAATATGCCAAGTACGTTTGATTTATTTTTGATGAATGTTTGTTAAGAATGTTATGAACTGGCTTGTGTATTTTGCTTTATTGCATTTATGTGCTTGGAAGACAATATGCACGTAAGATTTCTTAATGCTAAAGAAATTTTGGCAGTACGACACTGCTTATTCTTTAGCCTCCTGATTTCTGATAATATTTGTTCGGTCTGACTACATTTGGTTCATTCCTTGACATATGTTTCTTGCAACTGATTTCTCTTAATATTTATTATCATTACTAGCTATGCAGTGCTACAACCCTACTGTTGCTAGGAAAGCTGGATGATATAAGCACATGGGCTCCAACAGGGAAAAATAGCCCAATGAGGAAAGGAAATTGTTGTTGATATGCCAGGTTATGTCATAACGTAGACCAGTCAGTCTCTCTTATCTTATGGAAGTTGTTTTGAAAATAATTTCCCCTTGAAACAAGGTTGAACGGCTTCCTAAGTATCACAAAAGGATAGGAGTACCTCGAAAACGTATGTTCTCAAGTGTTTGGCAAATATAATGTATATGCGCAGTATTGGTGGCCATCACATTGTCAACAGTGATGTTTTTATATCAGACTGTTGCTTAGAAAAGGATTTTTCTACATTCCCTTCGAGGCATTTTTTTTCTCTCTGGTGATTTCAATGCCAAGATCAGCCAGACTTGATTTGGCTGTTACTGATCCCTTTCGTTTCTGCTATTTATGGACTCGTCATTCTTCTGCTTGTCTCAAGCTCATAAGTACTCTAAAATAAAACTTGTATATGACCATCTTGCATAAAAAACTAAGATTCCTTGCAGTCGTGTGCTAATCGAAAGCATTGAAGTATTCTAATATTTTTTCCTTTAAAGGTGTAAAAGTTTAAAGGCCCCTCATGAATGGTATAGGCAAGGAACAGTAACATTGCCCTATCAAGCAGGACAATATACATATGATCGGCGCCCAAGCCCCCTCTCCACCCAAGCTAGGACCAAATAGGGCCAAGCAATGGCTGCTGATGACTCGGCAGATAGACCTATAGGCTCCCCAAACTACCCATTCTTAGCTCACAAGGATGGTTAGGTTGCAGCGACCAAAGAAACTATCGAGTTTGAGCGGGACTCGAACCCCAGTTGCAGCCGAGGTAATCTTGACGCTTTTGACAAAATAATAATAATAATAATAATAATAATAATAATAATAATAATACAGTTACTGTATGAACTTCATAACCTGGGTCTTGTAGGATATGCTTTCAATATTCTTCACAGTTTTCAAGTGACCGATAGCTCTTGGGTTATGGTAACATTGATTTCCAGTTTCTTGATCCTAGACCTGTCTTGTCTGATTTTAGTTTACATAGAACTTTTTGTAAAATTTACAAATTCTTAGAATTTATTTTTATGTGCACAGATGACATTGCAATTGGTATTTTTTTTTATTTCAACAATACTTTCATGGTAACCTTGGCTTCAATGATTCTTTATTGAAGGAATATGGTATTAAATCCACTTATTTCTTATCAGTGATTTTTATTCTCTTGTCTAAATGGTATAAATATTTCAAGATCTGTTATATTCTGTAAAAAATCTTTTATGTGTTATTATTATTATTATTATTATTATTATTATTATTATTATTATTATTATTATTATTATTATTATTATTATTAGCTAAGCTACAACCCTATTTGGAAAAAAATAGGATGCTATAAACCGAAGGGCTCCAACAGGGAAAATAGCCCAGTGTGGAAAAAAAATAAGAAAAAAAGATATAGTGTGGCTAAGTGTACCCTTAAGCAAGAGAACTCTAACCCAATACAATGGAAGACCATAGTACAGAGGCTATGACACTATCAATCAATGGTAAATTTGGATTTAAATTTTAGTCGGAACCACCAGTTTTGCATTTAGTGTCTTGTAGGGACAATGCATGTTACTTTTTAAGTTATCAACATTGTATCCAAGTTTCTCCAGAGTTCAACTGCTTCATACTGCTCATCAAGAAGAGTATTTTATTCTTGTTGAATGTAAAACATTATAAGTGTTCCTGGCAGTGTTAACGATGTTGATGCTCATAAAGATTAAGAAACCTGTAGTTCTGTTTTAAAGCTTCTTGTTAGTTTGCTTATATTTGTCTTCTGGTCTTTATATATGCATTGTTCTTTGTTTTATTAATTGAGTTTGCCTCGTTTTTACCTTATTCAACAATGCTGTTTGTTATTTTTTTTCTATTGGGTTCCTCTTAAAGTAAGGACACTTTGCTATTAAATCATGCATATTGGGGTTAATAACCACCTGCATTCTTTCCATATAAATGTGTGCACAATGTTAATAGTTAAGAAAATATTGTAAAGAATCTTTCAATATTTTTTACTACTATCGTTATCATTTACTATCAATGTAAAGGGCAAAAGTTAAACTTCTGAGGATGTAAATAGTAATTATAATTGTCATATCTATTTCTTATAATCTATCTATGTTAGATAGTAAGTTAGTACGAAAAAACTACAGTTAATTTTCTCATTTTCTGAAAATCTTAGAATTCCTCATGCTTGGACAATTCACGAAGCGAATCTTTGCAATGTTTCATGGACCAGGGCCGCGTTAATATGTCCCCAACTCTAACGGCTCATGCAGTTCTTGACATTCTCCATAAATGTTTTTTTTTTTCTTTTTTTTTTCCAGCAGAAACTCGCTTTTCTTTATTCCTAAACTGCATTTCGTTACGTTTGCCCAAATATCTCTGTGTACATTCCTTTGTAACTTAAAACTTCCCCACTATTTTTAGATGAACGGCCATCCAACTGGAGAGAGAGAGAGAGAGAGAGAGAGAGAGAGAGAGAGACTAAATTTGAGGGGTAAAGTATTAGAGAGAGGAATAAGCTGAATTTGAGAGAGAGAGAGAGAGAGAGAGAGAGAGAGAGAGAGGAGAGAGAGAGAGAGGCTAAATTTGAGGGGTAAAGTATTAGAGAGGATTAAGCTGGATTGGAGAGAGAGAGAGAGAGAGAGAGAGAGAGAGAGAGTAAAGAACCTGGGGAATTCCATCCCAGGAGAGCCAGAAAACAGGTATGGTGAGCATATTTTGATCATATTACAATAATTAAAATAGAAGAATGTGTTTTTGTTTATTAGTTTTTAGTAGTTTCTCTCATGGTTCAGTTGGGATTGTATAAAATGATAATGTCTTTAGAGAAATGGTTGATTCCGTTTTTATATTCTAAAGGGTTAGTGACACCTTTAAAACATACCATTTACGAAATACTCATTTACTATTAATTGATATCGTAGCCGTGAAAACCTAAATTAGACGAATCCTGTGTTGGTTTTACTGATCCACTGAGCTGTTGGTGTTTTTGTTTGAGACAATATCTCTTTTTTTTTCGAGAGTTCTCGTATATTGTATGTTTGTTTGATGCTGTTTGACATATATATATATATATATATATATCTCTCTCTCTCTCTCTCTCTCTCTCTCTCTCTCTCAGGTTCAGAAGTATAGATATCATTTACAATTATTTTGTTGTTTAGATCGTGATCGTAGTATTGTTTGCAATTTCTTAACTACAGATTTGGTATTTAACTGCAAGAGCGTACAAACTATTTGAAAATTATGTAAAAAAAAAAAAAAAGAAATTTTAACTGAAAATCAAGTAGATCACAATACCAACTTACAAAAGGACTTACGTCGTATAAGGTTAAAATAAAATTTTATATAGGGAAACAGTTGCTAATGTGTACACAATGTAAGGATGGGCCTGGAATGTCCGGTTATTGATCCCTGGGTATTTCTTGAGCATATCTGGAAATGTCACTGACGTTGCTTGGCCGGCTCAAGAGGGTAGAGGTAATGCTTGGGACATTCCTTCGTGCTTTGTAAGCCCACAATTTGATGTTTGTTTGTTTGTTTTGATGCAAGTATGGAACGTTAGAATGAAGTCTTGTGGAAAAGGGTTTGCAAAGTGGTTTGATAATAGAAAGTACGTGGTTTCAAAGTTCAGAATTTTCTTTCGGCATATTTTGGAATAATTACTTACTTTAAGAGCTGTTTTTTTCTTGTCCTATACAACAGGGAACCCTACTCTCTACAGGGCCTCCGTAGTCTTTTTATCTTAAGGTAGTTCATTCGAAAGCATTCAACAATTCACACTGTATATTGCTCGTTTATTGCTAAATCGACGCTATCGAATCACTCGCAGAACAAGAATAAAGGGATAAAAAAAAAAGTAAATAGAGGGTAGAAGGAAGAGGTAAAATAAGCAAGTAATCGAATGAAGTAATGAGAGATTTTAATGGGCGATGGATAGGGTTGACAAGAAGAAAGTAAGAGAGAAAAATAAGAAAAGGGAGACCAAGATTTTTTTTTTTTTTACTGTGACGTAAATGGATGTAGAAAGGTCAATGAACAGATGTATTTATGAATGAAAGATGCAAGTGAAGATGCTGTTTGAAATTAAATCACTCCTGGGTTGATGGAGCGAATCTTTGCGAAGAATTTGTAAAATAAAAGATAGATCGATCTGAGTGATGCCGGAGGAAAAACAATTAGTGTAGTTTGGTGATTATTATTATTATTATTATTATTATTATTACTACTACTACTACTACTACTACTACTACTACTACTACTACTACTACTACTACTACTAGCTAGCTAAGCTACAACCCTAGTTGGAAAAGCAAGATGCTATAAGCTCAAGGGCTCCAACAGGGAAAAATAGCCCATTGAGGAAAGGAAATAAGGAAATAAATAAACGATAGAAGAAGTAATGAACAATTAAAATAAGATAATTAAAAACACTAACAACATTAACAGATATTTCTTGTATAAACTATAAAAAGACTTATGTCAGCCTGTTCAACATAAAAAAAAAAATTGCTGCAAGTTTGAACTTTTGAAGTTTTACTGATTCAACCACCCGATTAGTTTGGAGATGTTCATGGAATTGACAGTTGAGGTTCTTAAGTTGGCGAATACGAGTCTGCAGAATGTAAAGGTACCAGGATTTAATAAACTAACTGTGAGAGGAAGTTGCTGATCGTTGCAGATAAGGTATGTCTGGGTGAGAGAAATTTTCCATGGGAATTAATGAGACGAGCGATTGAACCGGTGTGTGAAGGTAGAGGTACTAGAGGCGCTTATAAGAATTTTATAAGAATAACATTACTTGGTATAACCAGGAAATTGAGTTGTTGGATTTTGATTGAGAATTTAAAAGCAGTGTTAGTTTTGATAAAGACGATTATTAAAGCCATTGTTGCTACTGTACTGTAATGTTAGGAATTTGAAGGAAAGAGGAATAGCTGTATGTTACGTACATTGACCTAGAAAAGTAATATTATAGATTCATTGACAGGTAATCTATGTGGTGTGGAAATCGTATGATATAGAGGATGAGTTGTTAAGAGCTAAAAAATTGTTATTGAAGCAATATTTTGTGTTTGATTATGCAGATGAGAGAAATGACTAATTTGGCAGTGAAGTGGGTCTTGGAAAATGCACTGCAGTGTTTCATTTGCTGTTTATTAACACACTGGGTGGATAAATGAAGTGGTGTTAAATGTATGTGCAAAGTTGTACGATAAGGAAAGGTTTCGTGAATGGCCTATGGAAGTATTGATATTTATGGATGACACACTGCTGATTGGCGGTAGTGAAGAGATCTGCAGATATAATGAAGAATGTAAACAGAAGCGAGTAATGATATTAGTGGAAGTACTTCATATTCTTCCGACCCTATTAATCCCACTGTATTGCAGGCTTGGCCGTTCGAGTCGACCTTTTCCATCTATTTCTATCCCTTGCATCTTCTTCCTCCCAGTCCCCACCTCAACCCGTATACCTCTTCACCGCATCCATCCATCTGATGAGCTGACGCCCCGCGGCCCGCACTCCTCCTCTCCATCACTGGCATGTTCTTAGCGCTCTTGATTGGTTCCATCTCCTCCCTTCTCATTACATGGCCATAGTATCTCAGACGAGCTTCCACAGTCTTCTCCTTTACGCTACGTAAACCACACACACTTCTTATATCTTAAATCACCCAGCCAAGATTCTTGGGCAGGACGTGTTGTACTATGCTAGCGTGATTTTCAGATTCATTTCAGAAGCAGGTCCTCTGAAAGATATTTAAATTTTATAAGGGCATCTTTGCTTTTATGGTTTTGAATTGAATTTCCTTTTATTCTTTATTTATGGTAAATGATATCTGTGTCAATGACCTATGTCAGGATGCCAGACTCTCCCTCCTTTCCAGTAGTGATATTCCAGCTTTCAATCACGCCATATTCCTCTCATTTCTTTCCGACAGTTCCTCTTCTATTCTCTGAAGTGCCCAACGTTTCAGCCCTATATGATAGTACGAGTTTGATAACTGTCTTATATTTGTATACGTATTTGGGAGTCAACACAACGAATGATGCTACGATGACGAGAGATGAATTACTGAGTAGATAACTGGACGGCTCATGGCAGAATATTCATTTGCAGTATTTATTATATCAAAGGTGTTTATATGAATAATTTGATTGTGGTGCCAAGTTCTTTATTACTGAAGACTTTTTTGGTTATTTTACTCTAATAAGTCCGTAATTTTTGGAATCATTGTCACAGTATTCATAAAAGTAAAATTCTATAATGATTATTTTTATCTCCGTTGTAGAGATCCTACCCAAGAAAATTTCCATGAATATGCTCTTATTTTTTTTTTTAGATATTTTTCTAATGCCATGATATGGTAGTCTAATTATCTTTCAGGATGGATTAAGCATCCTATTTCCCTTAACCTAATATATATATTATATATATATATATATATATATATAGATAGATGGATATTGTCCATTACTTCTTATATCGTTTATCTAAATCTTATTTCCTTTCCTCACTGGGCTATTTTTCCATGTTGCAGCCCTTGGGCTTATAACCTCTTGCTTTTCCAACTTGCGTTGTAACTTAGCTAGAAATGATAATAATAATAATAATAATAATAATAATAATAATAATAATAATAATAATTGTGACCTTGGGTATGAATTGTCATAGATTTTTATGCTTATTTGCGTATTAACTACTTTCCACCTGATCTCTATGAAGGCATTATTGAATAGATACCGAATAACCTCATATACGGGAAGAGTGTTGCAACTTGCCAAGAAAGTGGTTGGTGATGAGTCGCTATAGTGATCTGGATACATTGATATTTTCTAATTGCATTTCCCCTACATTTGCTATAGTGAGTCATATATCTATTTTAGGTACCCTGGCTGGTCTATCTATCTATCTATCTCGCTGTATATCTATCTATCTATACTGTATATATGTATATATATATATATATATATATTAGTATAAATATGCAATTCTTTATAGAGTTAACACTCAAATTATCGATTTCCAAATATTTTTCTGTAAGGTACCTTTTGAAATTCCTATCAAGAACTCAAATGAAGGATACATAATTTTTTTCCAAATGTTATATATATATATATATATATGTGTGTGTGTGTGTATATATAATTTATTTATTTATTTATTTATAATGTCAATAAGCAAATTTCATCGAATGTATGCACATCGCAAGTAACATCTTGAATCGAATAGTTCCGAGGAGCTGGTTAGGTAGGTTAGCTCTTGTGATATAATGGTCTCGACCAAGTTTTCTCCTACCTCCTGCTGTTTCTCAGCGTTATAAGTGAAAGTTTGAGAAGTGCCCAAGGAAAATTTAGCTCTGGAAGTTTCGTTTTCCTTTATACTCTGCTCTCTTTTGTACATTATTCGGAGGCATTAAAATAGCATTTTTTTTTTTAGGTGTGACTGCACGAATCCAGTGAAAGTTTTGTGCTCTCGCTTTTGTATAATAGAAGTGGTGTAGGTTACTTTTTTATAGTTTTTTTTATGGTATTGCCCATGACTCATAGTTACCCTTATTTGCTTATTGGAAAACCCCAGGGAAGAAACGTACTGAGCGGGAACTCCCCGTATAAACGAACTTGTCTACTGTACCATTCGTCTTAAAGTGGGTCCTAGGTTTTGTCTGGTATAGTAGGACAGTAAACTGAATCTTCATCAGTATACATAAGGTCGTGCTGTGTTACGAATCGCTCGTTTGAATGATATTCTACCAGTTCCCCTCCCCCGCTGGTGATGGTTTTTGTGCGAAAATGAGTCCGCGAAGCAGTACTGAAACCTTAAACGGGTTTATCCATCGACGAAATGTATCGGGTTATTTGGAGAAACTGTTTCTGTGGAGAAGGGTGAGTTATTTTCTTTCGTTTCAGTTTAATAGCCCATCGAGAAATGTTGGATCTTGTGGTTTTTTTGTTTTAAAGCTCTCTTAGATCGCCGTATTCCTGTAGGCATAGACTATGGAGTACTCTCTCCTGAGAGACAGAATCTTTTGTATGCAAGCAGCAAGCAAGTTTAAACCCTTTTGAATACACGGATCAATACTTGAGTACACTGTTGGAAAACCTATATGATAAAGTTTTTTGTCAGGCTGTACTCTTCTCTTCAACGTTTTAGAGAGTTTTGATAAAGGAAGTGTTTAGATTTCATTGCCTTGTTTTTAAATTGCAATTTTTTTATGTGTGTGATATGGTCCATAATATCCCAACACACACCGTGAATTTCTAAGTCTTATTCATATGGTTATTAATCCTGTATCTGTTGTTATTAAGTATAAAACACTTTAAAACTTTCCCATATTTTATTTGCAATGAACGTTCTCAATTATATACAAGGAGAAATTTCTTCCCAGTCAGAACCAATGAACGAACTAACAGGTTTCACAAGGGCATCTTGGTCTGCATTTTCGATGCTTACTCATCACCACCACAGACATGGCTAGAAATATATATATTTTATAAGAAGACTCGACGACGAGTGTGTACACAACGGCCGTGCATACTCATGTACTTTTATGGTTACAAGTAGATTATGCGCTAAGGGCGCTTCCTGGGGAGTAGAAAACTCTCTCTCTCTCTCTCTCTCTCTCTCTCTCTCTCTCTCTCGTGTGCATTGACGAGCATGTTTGATAGGCCTCCTCCATCGCTTTGATAAAATGAAACTTGGGTATAAGGGTACATAAAAAGTACTGCATGATTATAAAATTTATTATCTTGACTAGTTTTCGTATATATGTTTAAAGGTCGCTCATGAAGGGCAGAGGCAAGAGACAACGACAATACCCTAGTAGGACAATGACCTAGAGACTTACCATATGTATTATGAACAGTTCCCATGTTATCTTTCCGCCAAGCTAGGACCAGGGAGGGCCAGGCAGTGGCTGCTGGTAACTCGGCAGAGAGACATATCGGCTCCCCCAAAACCCCCATCCTTAGTTCACAAAGATGGTGAGGTAGAAGACACTACAGGAAACGATCGAGCTAAAGCGTGTCTCGAACTCCCGTCCAGCAGATTGCTGTGAAATGGGTTATTAGTTTATGTTTTTTCACGTTTTAACAAAATATTAGTCTTGATTTATAGTCCGCTTTGTTAATTTGGTAACTTGATTAATTTGCAAAAAAGATTGAGGAAGATTGATACTTTTAACTTTGGTATTGACTGAATAAATGAATAGAGTTGTAAGCACAGAATTTTGGTTCTTTGTTTGAAATGTACAACGAATGCCTTTTGAAAATGTTTATTTTTATTTTTTTTTTATTATCTGTCAGTTCACTGTTCTTTCTGGGAGTATCGCTGTTAGAAAGATTGAGAATTGATGAAATAAGAAGAATGGCAGGTGTAGTGAAGATTATAAGAGTGCCACGACTGAGATGGTCTGGGCACGTGTTATGGATGGGTGCTGGGGAGGGAGTGAAGAGGGCTTGGGAGGAATCTGTAAGGGGGAGAAGATTAAGAGGGAGGCAGAGAATTAGGTGAAGGATGATATGGAGAGAAGTGGTTTGGTGGAAGAGGATGCCTTTGATCATAGGCATTGAAGAGGGCGTACTAGGCAACCGACCCCTTAATGTAGGGATAACGGTGGGGAAATAGTAGTTTACTGTTATTTTTGTATTTGTGTAGGTTCCATTTGAAATTTATAAGAAATCGGGCTTGATATATTACATTCCTATGAGTTCGATGAGTATGCTGTGGCACTCGAGTGCCATATTCCTGATTGTGCTCTCTGTAAATGGAATGGCCTGTCACAAAATTGTCCTCTTAGTTATAACTCGATTTGATGATATGATTTCTTTCGAGACTTTTAGGTCCTGCCCCTCCCCCCTTTTTTATATGCATTTGCGTCACTGAGTTTATTGCAAAGACTTAAAATCCGGGGGTATTGGACCCTAGATTCGGACCCTTCTAGATTAAAAGTCTACGTTATGTAAGCAATTACCCAGATCAATTGTTACTATGCCCAGTGAGGAGTTTGAGATATTATCTTGAACGCACTGGAGTTTCTCGCTGTAACCAAAGTCACAATTGAAGGATTAAAGTCGAAAGCTTTTTGCAATGTAGCATCTGTTAAAAAAATTCGAAATAGAATATGAATGATAGAAAAAACAGATAATGCTGCTGTTTTTATTGTAATCCAACAACAACAAACGCATCTGTTTCTAGTTCACTGCAAGACAAAGTCATCAGGCATGTCTGGGACTTAGCCAGGTTTCATCACCACGCTGACCAGCTGCGGATTGGTGATGGTGGGAGACTTGCGTCTGATCGCCCGCAGCAAACCAACCAAGTATCGGTGGCCCTGAATAGTACAGGAAAATTAACAATCCAATAATATATACTTATTTTCCATTCGTGCGCTGGCTGCTTAGTTTGTGAAATATATAATAAAAGAAAAAATACTAACCCATCCTGTATCATCTTCCCATTCATGCGCTGACTTTGAAGGCAGTGTTCAAGCATGGCGTCACACGCACGCGAGTTCGGGATAACGAAGGATCTTCTCTCGTCAACTGATATTTTTATCTTTTCCCATGTCATTCCTCAACTGGAAATTGTAGGTTCCCTCTTTCCGACACCGTTAGGACCAGAGGGGTCTGTATTTCAGTTTCGCGAAGAAGAATGTGTGAGTTGGGGTCAACAATTCCTGGAGATGAAATTTTAAAGAAATATTTTTCTATTTCCAAACTTTTTCTGTTTTCCAGGGAATTGTGGGGTGAGGGCAAGATGGTCAATTAAGGTACTATATTAAATTGTGATATCGAACTTTTTGAAGAAATAAAAAAAAAAAATTAGAGATTGGCTTAAGAATGTTTTATTAATCTCATTGTTGTCTTACTTTTTATAGTTATGGCATTATTGTATTATTCAGTACTAATATACTAACGTCTCAAG
>NC_090768.1:34456953-34646530 GCF_036898095.1 Palaemon carinicauda | reverse complement strand
AGTGTCATGATCATTCCGTGAGGTGACTATTCACCAAGAAATGTGACAAAAACAACAAAAAAAAAAGCCTAAAATTTTGAATGGTTCCTCCCTCCCACCCTCTCATCTTATCACGTAGTATGATACGAGCATCCTTTTATTTTTTGTTAAGTTATTTTGAAACTGATTTATCAATATAGCATATGTTTGAAACAGGTACTTGTCAGCAGAATCCTTTTATATTTAATTTATGAGAATAAGATAAAGATAGTGGGTATTAAAAATCCAGAATTATATACACTGTATATTTAAAAAGGTAAAGGCTTTCGCACTTTTTACAAAGTGCCTCCTCAGCTGAAAGCTTCTGCATTTTTAAATATACAGCGTATATCATTGTGGATTTTTAATACCGAAGATCAACAGACACGGCATGGTGTTTTATTCAAGCTATAAGATGAAGATATTTAGTTTTCATCTTTAAGATATATCTTTTATAAAAATCTGAGCATTATTCAAATATATCTTTTTGGAATGATGGATGACATGAAAAGTAATGTTGTCATCGGGAATCATTATTCAGTGGAGAGAGAGAGAGAGAGAGAGAGAGAGAGAGAGAGAGAGAGAGAGAGAGAGGGAGAGAGAGAGAGAGAGAGAGAGAGAGAAATAACACCTTGAGTGATCAGTGTTCTGTATAGAAAATATATGCCTTATACTCTTCGAAGTAATCATTTCACTAGAATGAAACCATTCTCTCTCTCTCCTCTCTCTCTCTCTCTCTCTCTCTCTCTCTCTCTCTCTCTCTCTCTCTCTCTCTCTTCTCTCTCTCTCTCTCATCTCTCTCTCTCTCTCTCTCTCTCCTCTCTCTCTCTCTCTCTCTCTCTCTAGTATCCTTTTATTTATTCGTAGTATTATAAAACGGTGAACCAGTCTTTTGTCCTTCCTCACATACCCCCTTCCATCCCCCATGCGTGTGTGTTGCATTGTTCAAGTTAAGGCCATTTTTATATTGCGAAATAATTACCGTTATTAGTTGTGGACCATCCGTTCACTCTTGTATATTTGCGATATTGTTTGCATTTACAAAGGCTCTGTTTTCAACTATGAGTTGTCCCCATTCCAATTAACACTAATACAAGTTTAGTACTTTACCATAATTAGCGGATATGTTAATAATAGTAACAATTAATCATTTTTGGATTTTTAAGTCGTAATAATTAATGTTCAGATGTTTCTGAAAAAGTTAAATATTTATCTCTTAGACTCTATGATGTAAATAGGAGTTTACAAGACGAAAATAAGTATGGGTTTATTTAGCTGAAATATTCTTAGGGCCCTTTTCAATTATGGAAGTGATTATTTCCTATACCACTCTAAAGATATCGAAAAAATAGCATTAAGTTTACGATATGTTGAGGGATTCAAATGCCTATTATGTAATATTTCTTTGAACGTGAAAGGTTTACATTCTATCTTAATGCGTGTATATTTTGACCTTGGCTAAACTAGTTTAAAACGAGGTATAATTATTTCAACTCTTCTTGACAAAATATTTTTAGTTATCGGATTCGTTTTTTTTTTTTTTTATCTTGGATGGATTCATCATATTTTGAAAACTCTCTCTCTCTCTCTCTCTCTCTCTCTCTCTCTCTCTCTCTCTCTCTCTCTCTGGATTTCTAATTCAATAGAAGTAAATAATTGCTAAATAATTAATCTCTAGTCTTGGGTAGCGCCATAGCCTCTATACAATGGTCTTCCACTAATCTTGTGTTAAGAGTTCTCTTGCTTGAGGGTACACTCGGGCACACTATTCTATCTAATTTCTCTTCCTCTTGATTTGTTAAAGTTATTTATAGTTTACATAGGAAATATTTTTTTTGGTTGTGTTGCTTTTCTTATAATTTATTTTTCCTTGTTTCCTTTCCTCACTGGGCTATTTTCCCTGTTGGAACCCCTGAGCTTATAGCATCCTGCTTTTCCAACTAGGGTAGTAGCTTAGCAATTAATTATAATAATAATAATAATAGTAACAGTAATAGTTGTTGTTGTTATTATTATAATTAATAATAAGAATAAGATTATTATTATTATTATTATCTTTTTTGTTTTTTTATTATTATTTTTATTTTTATTATTTTTATTAGTTATTAGTTATTATTTTAATTTTTTATTTTGATTTATTATTAATGATATTATTAGTATTATTATTTATTATTTTTATTTTTGTTTATTAATGATATTAATGGTTATTATTATTATTATTATTAATGGTATTATTATTATTATTATTATTATTGTTATTATTAGTAATGATATCATTATTAATAATATTATTTATGATAGTATTATTAATGATATTATTAATATTAATGATGATGATGAACCCCTCACGCGTATAAAACTTTTAACACATGTTAACGCTGAAAGTGAATGGTTTCCCATCTGTTGCCTCATTCTAGTGTTGCCCAGGGCGCAGGTGACCTAACGCATGCGTGACCTCATATTTGTCATTGCGTCGTAGTAGAGGTAAAATGGTTGACATCGCTCTTGACCCTGTTATAGGTTGGATTGTTTTTTTTAACAATCTTATCTCTGACCGAGTCTCTCTCTCTCTCTCTCTCTCTCTCTCTCTCTCTCTCTCTCTCCTCTCCTCTCTCTCTCTCTCTCTCTCTCCTCTCATTTTTTGTTTCCAAGAATTACCTTTTCCACTTCAGCCCTGGTCTCACTTCCAAGGGCCTGCTATCATGAAATCTCCGCTTTGGTCGAGATAAGTCTTTTCTCAATGAAAAAAATGTCATGTAGTTAAATTTTTACATTTAGATTTAAAATCTGGTAATATTTTATATTAAATTAATACGACAAGTCTCATTGTTTTTGGTCATCCCCACGCTGGCATATCACGAAATCACGAATTATAAACTCAAAATTTCATAATTGGCTTTTTAACAGTTAAATTACCTGCTTGATGGTTGCTATCACTTCGTGACGCATTTCAGAATTGAAAGTGAATATAGCAAATGGATTGTTAGGGTTACGAAAGGAACGTCTCAAATATGTTGCAAAATATTTGCCATTTCATCGGACTTTTATTAGTGACTGGTAGATACAGGTTCAGTTAATAGCATTTTCAATGTTCTAAGAGTTTACCTGTAATTTATTGATAGTTTGCTATTGAGAAAAAAAATATTACTTGTACTTGACATTTAAAATCAATGTTGTATATGTGTTAGGTCTGATTGATTTAAGCGCTTTGACTGGATAGTTCTCATTTATTTTATCTTTTGCTATCATTTCTATTTCATAAATTTGATGCAAGTGAGATTTTGGACTGGTGTATGAAAAAGTGAGCATTTTAGATATGATATGCCTATATAAATCTATGTATACTGCTATACAGTTTATTTACATGGAGTTGCAGGTTCGTGCATATATGCCTGTATCCACAGGCTTCTCTGCTTTTATACCCTTCTTTTGGTTTTCTAAAGTAACATCATGGTTTTCTCAATAGTACAAATTTTCATATACCAACTATTATGAGAACTATTTTTCATGTTGTTTTCAAAGGAACTCCATAGTTTTCTCAATAGTACAAATTTTCATATCCCAACTATTATGAGAACTATTTTTCATGTTGTTTTCAAAGGAACTCCATAGTTTTCTCAATAGTACAAATTTTCATATCCCAACTATTATGAGAACTATTTTTCATGTTGTTTTCAAAGGAACTCCATAGTTTTCTCAATAGTACAAATTTTCATATCCCAACTATTATGAGAACTATTTTTTCAAAGTGATGAAATCATGTGGAGAGTGAATCTACATATATTTTTTTAATCAGAATTATTTTAGAACGAAGAATCTCCTTAAAACGCGTCGTGTAGGATGAAAGGATTTCTGCTATATGCGAAGACACGTTTTATTCTCCCTTCTCAGAAATGAGAGGGAAATAGGACTTTCCTTTCTATGTGTTGCGTTTTCATGAGATTACTTTTCAAGAGTATTTAAGGAGAGTTTATAAGAAATACGTGCCCATGAAGTATGTATGGACCATGCAAATAAATGTTTATATTGAAAGTTAAATTCTTGACGGTAACAATTTTTTTTTTTAATTATCATTTTTTTTTTTTTTTTTTTGCCCATTCATATTTCATTGAGAGCCGATTGATTGTTGATCTGTAACTTTATAAAAGATAAACCTGTTTTAAGTAGGGTTCTGAAGCTTGCCATTTGACAGGATATTAATGAACGCGTCGTTACTGTGTTTATATTATGAAATGGTGAGTTTGTTATTTATTTATGCTTACTCCCAGAGGCCAAAGGAGGAAGTTTTGTCTAGATAAACTTCAGGGTCAATCTTTTAACTTCCGAAGTTTTTAGTTTTGCGTTGCTTTCCTTGGGCTGAAACCGATTGTGACTTTTCTTAAGTTACACATTTTTTGTTGTTGTTTATAACTTCTAGCAGGACAATGCATTTGCTTTAAAAATTTCCCAGGACTTTTTTTTTTCTTTTTTTTTTTACTATAGAAATGTTTGGAACTCAGGAAGTGTTTTTTTTTTTTTTATTGAATCATTATTTGTTTGCCATTGTACATATAACCAACAATCAGTTACGACATATATCTGAATGTGACAATATCTTACGTGACATTGCATTTTACGTAACAATTATCCATAAGAAACCGTTGAAGTCTATGTTCAAGGATGCAGAAAGCTTATTTCTATGCGTCTCCTTCGCGTGTGTCGTTCATTATTTTAAAACATCATCTTCGAGATCAACAAAGACGTTTCATCTTAAAAGTTTCAGAAAAATTATTCCCATTGAAAAAGGAGTCTTTTAAACTATGATTAATTGGAACTACATTCAGGAATTTTCCGACAGAATATATGCGCTCCCCAAAGAGAGATTAGTTCACCAAACTTTCAACTGGCCTCCACTAAGGCACTAGAAGAGTTGGAAGACCTAGGCCTACGTGGCTGAGGACTATGAAGCGTGAGGTAGGAGATGATGAATGGAGAAGTATTGAATTGAAAGCTCAAGATAGAGACGACAGGCGAAATCTAACGGAGGTCCTTTGCGTCAATATGCGTAGACGATGATGATGAGTATTGTATCTGTACACTTGCATACCTGATATGAAATTTCTCTTTAAGAAACAACGAAGTTTCCCTCTGCCATCGTAACACTGAGAAACCAAGTCATCCAATCACTTGAATGCTTTTAATTGATGGTTGGGTTACCCAGGCGAAAATTCCAGTAGTCACCGTCTCGTATCTCTGGCGTGATCTGCCAGTTTTAGCATACTTTGCAGCACTCGGAGATAGCATTGGATAAAATGAACCACATTGTTGCGGGTCAAGATGAAAGTATAAGATAGGTCTCTTTTATCAACTGACAGTTTATGTGAAGAAGAGGGTTTTTTGAATGACACTTAATGAATGGTGCGAGAGGAATGTATGATAGCTTTCTAGAATTTGCTCTCTCTCTCTCTCTCTCTCTCTCTCTCTCTCTCTCTCTCTCTCTCTCTCTCTCTGTGATTTTGTTTCCAAGAATTACCTTTTTCCACTTCAGCCCTGGTCTCACTTCCAGGGGCCTGCTATCATGAAATCTCCGTAATGGTCGAGATAAAAATATTTGATAACGCTTCTCTCTCTCTCTCTCTCTCTCTCTCTCTCTCTCTCTCTCTCTAGATGATTCATCTAAGGCCAAGAAAACTCCTAGAGTCATCGTCGATATAATCTCCACCTTTCACTTCTTTTTGTTTTCCACCCATTGGGCATCTCCGAAATTCACTCGTCCATTGCATTGTTTGTTTATATTCAGACGTAATTTAATATTCAGCTTCAACGAAATTCACTCGTCCAATGCATTGTTTGTTTATATTCAGACGTAATTTAATATTCAGCTTCAAATTCAGTCTTAACAAAGCAAAATGAATTTTATATTTTATTTACGCAATCGTTCAAGCGTAAATAGTATTGTCACTTATCCCTTTAACCTTATTTCATGTTGAACATGGTATATACTCGTATATTAGCAAATGAAAGTCTGGAAAACCTCTGGTAACCTGTAGCCTTCTATCACAACTTCCCTTGGAGTTAGACTCGGAAAGATGGCCCGCTGCAGGACTGCTGTTAGCTCGTTGCAGGAGTCTGGACGTAAAAAGTGAAATCAGTGTACCAGTGGTAAAGTGGGTCGTAGTGCTCTGGGCAGGGCACCGACCAGGGCGGCAGAAACAGCCAGCCCACGATGATGCTGCTGCTGCCCTGCGGCTGTCTCTCTGCTTTGCCATGTTCTATGCCATCGTTCCACTACATAACCACCCTCTCCTTCATTCCTATTCACCTCCTCCTCCTCCTCCTTACTTTTTAGCTGTAATCCTACCGAACTACATGTGGTCTCGCGATTTACAGCTGCAACGAACGGTAGCGGTTCAAGTTTTATAAACTTTGATTTGGTGAAAATTTTCTTGCTAATTCCTTACAAAATTATTTTGCCTGTAAAGCCTTTAGGAAGTAGATTCATCACAAGGAAAATTTAGGAAGAAATTCACCGCACCAGGAGTAAAGATATGAGACGAAGGTAGATTGCGATTCAAGTTGCTTTATTGAAAAGGAAACTGTTATAGATAAAAAAATGGTAATGACAATTGGTAAAAATAACTTTACGTATTTCCAGGAAGAGGATTTAATTTCATGACTAAGGCGATGAGAGAGAGAGAGAGAGAGAGAGAGAGAGAGAGAGAGAGAGAGAGAGAGAGAGAGAGAGAGAGAGAGAGAGAGATACCTTTGTTTAAACTCTCGAGAGGGAAATCGCGGCTCTCAGAATTCATATACCTCTCCAGGCACCTTCAGTGGCAAGAGAGTAGGAGAGGTAGAAAGGGGGGAGGGGGCAGAAGATAGAAAATGAAATCGCCTCTCTTTCCTCCTCCTCCATCGCGACTCTTCTCCCTTCGAGGGGATGCAATGTGTCGGTTTTCAAGCTCCTAAAATAAGTCCAAAAATAGAGACAATAATCAGATTTGGTGCTAGATTTCGTAATTTTGATTTTTGTCTATTTTTACCTGTCAATTAGACGTTGTTTATTTTCAAACGACCGCGTTTACTAGGTAGGACAGGCTCCTCTTGAAATTGTGTAAAGTTATCAATTGATTTCTATCCTTAGACTATTTATAATTACGTAGTTACTAAGGGATTCTTATTGTTTTTAGTTATTTGCAAAGAAATTATACAAAATTGGTGTACGTTTCCTGATTTAGAATATCTGTAAATAGTATAGTTATGTCACAGGAATCTTGAGTTGAAGAGAGAGAGAGAGAGAGAGAGAGAGAGAGAGAGAGAGAGAGAGAGAGAGAGAGAGAGAGAGAGAGAGAGAGAGAGAGAGAGAGAGCACCCCCTAAGCAGAAACAGCAGCAGCAGTCATTAACCAAGAGAAGTCTGTTCATGCTTCTTACTTTCTCTCTCAATCTTTCTTTGGCCCAACTCTCTCCCTTATACGTCTGTATCTTTCTCCAGTTCGTGAATGGCTGTCCATATTAATGAACTTGCAATATACCATAATAGACAGACATACAGATATTAGAGATGGCCGTCACAACAACTCTTACTGTGAATAACAGAGATTTGTTTGGGTTTTGGAAGTAAGACAGCCATGGACATGAGCTCAGATGGACTGAACTCATACTGTACAAGCAAACGCTAGCAAGGCTTGGACGTGTTCGAAGGAGCCCTGGGTCCATAACGGTCTTTTAGCATACTCAAGTCTTGCACTCTTGCAGCCGTGGACAAGAGGTCACAGACATAGTCACACGCACGCATGAACACTGATCATGTATAGAAATGAACGGCCCCTTTTTTTTTTTTTTCCTTTTTTCGTAGAACGTCTTTTTTGTATGTTACATGAGATGAACTTCCTTTTAAAATCCTGCGGAGTCAGAGATTCCATTCATATCATTTGCTCTGACGTAAAATTATAAAGACTGATTTATTTTGAGTATGGAGTAAATTTTACCAGTTCGTAATTCTTTTCCAACTTATTGATAATTTGTTTTAAAGAAACGTACTGTGGTGTGCAGGGGGCAACATGTCTTAAATCTAGTCATGATGCCGAATTAGTACTTCAGACAGGATCTGCCTCCGGGAGAAATATGTTCGCTAGAATATTGTTGTGTAGACTCCTATGCCTGAGACTTCTAATGACTAACTCCTTCCCTTTTTTAATAAAATGCTATTCTTAGTCTTATATTTGTTCAGCATGTATACAGCTTTCTATGGTATCTATACCAAGGGAAGATTTTTTTTTTCTTATTTGTAACCTTGAACAATATATTAAAATTGAATCGGTGTTACTGAATGAACATGAGTCATGGTATGGCAATGAAACAATCTCCAATAGATTTTGTAGATTTGAGAACAAAGCCCTCTGAAGGATATTAGGAGTTAAATGGCAGGACAGGATTAGAAATAAAACTATAAGAGAGATTACTCGAGTGCCATATGTGGATGAGATCATGATGACGGGTAGGTGTAGATGGTTTGGGCACGTTCTTCGCACTCCCCAGGAGAGATTAGTTCACCAAACGTTCAGCTGGGCTCCACAAGGCACTAGAAGAGTTGGAAGACCCAGGCCTACATGGCTGGGGGTTATAAAACACGAAGTAGATGTTGATGAATGAAGTATTAAATTAAAAATTCAAGATAGAGAAGACTGGCGAAATCTGACCGAGGCCCTTTGCGTCAATAGGCATAGGAGGAGATGATGATGATTAACCTTGACCAAAAAAAGAGCAAATTGCATCAAGTATGTTTCTACGGCTGCAATTGATGGACAGGCATCCATAATTTGTTTGAATACTTAAAATGAAGTGTTTTAGTCACTTTTCTATTGCAGAAATTTTGCAAATCAATTTCACCAGCATTTTTTTACCTTCGTGTTGCCTTCCAAGGTGAAGTTGTGAGTCTCGGGACCTTCCGACATTTCTTCACATCGCTGATTTCATGTGCGTGCAGTGGTCATTCATGCACGTTGCAGCTTTGTCAGGAAGACTCCGTTCCCTCGAGATTTTCTTTTTGCTTTTGTATTGGATGAGGAGGATTCGTGGGTAGACATGGGGATACGTTTTACTAATCTATTTTCTATTTCTGTTCTCTTATCATATCACTATTTTCATTATTGGAGCCCCTGGGCTTATAGCATTCTGCTTTTCCAACTAGGGTTGTAGCTTAGCAATCGGTAATAATCTCACCATCTTTTTCTTCAGATGACCTCTACCGGGGAAGACACCGACCTAGAACACAAGATGGACGCCTCTCACTCGGACGAAGAAGAGCCGGAAGTACAGCCGTGTCCTGTCGGCAAAGATTACGATCAAGATCCTCGCCGGTACCACCCTTCGGTAGTCAACGATCACGTGTCAGATAGGATGGCACAGCTTCTAGCCATATATCAAAAGAAGGTGAGTCATTCGTGCTTTTGTCATCGCTATATAAGGGTATGATTTTTCTTTTGGTTATACAAGATCTATGGTGGTTATAGTTATGCCAATGTCGGATGCGTTGGTTGCCTCAGGCACTCTTATTATTATTATTATTAGTAGTAGTAGTAGTAGTAGTAATAATAATAATAGCTAAACTACAACCCTGGTTGGAAAAGCATGATGCTATAAACCCAATGGTCCCTACAGGGAAAAATACCCCAGTGAAGAAAGGAAACAAGGAAATAAACTACAAGATAAGTAATAACAATCAAAATAAAATATTTTAAGAACATTAACATCATTAAATTAGATTTATGATATATAAACTATAAAAACTTATGCTGGCATTGTTTAAATTTTTACGGATTAGAGTAGCATACTGGACCAAAAGACTTTTTCATAATAAGGAAGTAAAGGTAATTGTATAATGTGCAAAACTACACACAAGATTTGCAAGAGGTATTAGAAAAATGCCTCAACTTTTCAAAGGTAGAGTAGTGCATGCAAGAGGTGAATGACGCAATATGTCTGGAGGGGGTTGACGCACTACTGATGACTGCTTATGCATGAAGTGCTATATTATCATTACCACCATTAAATTTTACATAACAGAGCCTCACAGTTATGACCGTCGCATTGAACTCTATGAGTTTATTTACTCTTTTTCTAATGTCAGTATTAGAAAAGCAATTAAATCATTGCTATATTTCATAGCTTTCATTATAAGGTAACTTGAGATTTTAAACGGCGGTTTATTTGAGGTGAGATTTTTTTCGATTGTAAATTACTCAGTCATGTAGGTAAAAGATGTATCATATCTTATCCTATGTAGCTATCATGTCCTTGCAGTTTCCTTTCGAATTAATGAAGCTTTAGTTGCCCCCCCCCCCAAAAAAAGGAAAAACTTTGTCAGCATTTCATTACATTGCTTGAAGATCGATAAGAGGTTACAACAGGCAGTTAATAAAGTCGTTTTTATGTTTTTCAATCTAACTTTTTATGATTTATTAATAAAAAATAAGACTACTTGAACTCTGACATTATAAGGTTACGAGTTACCAAGTTATACGATAACTCTTAAGAGTTACTTCAACCTTCTATATGTACTCATACCTCATTTGTGTGAATATTGGTTGACATGTAAATAGTTATCATTAGTAAATGTTTTAGCAAATAAATCCGTTGACATTCTTAACTTGTTGGCGTTTATCAAGTTCACAATTTTTTTTTATTTTTTTTTTTGGCTGGGGCTAGCCTAGTCGTATACGTCTTTTCTGTTCTGTTGGCCATCTGTTTTTTATCACCATATGTGATGCTTCATCTGTCCTGTGTTCTTTTTTTTATACTTCATTTTGCACCTGTAGTTCTTACAGAACATTAGCTCTTTATCAGTAGTGCTATATCTTGTTTTAATCATAAATTAACGTCACTTACGTAAGCACATGAAGCAAGATTTATCAAGTAAATAACCATCCTACCTAAGTTTCTCCGTAGCTGTTGGTTGCTTATGTTGTCCGATTTCATATTTCATTAAGGAAAAATTCCCTTTGTTTCTAGGCGCAGCGGCATGTTTCCATAAATGTCCATTATGACGTCATGCAAATTAAACATCTGTGACGAAAGCAGCCTTGGTCGGCCGATGACTAATCCTTTCCGTAGCCTCCTCCATATTTAGTATTGATGGGTGTAGTATGACATTAATGTTTATGATAATGCCCTATCTAAGGAGGATCGTGTATAGCGCTGACGATCATTATTAAAACTCCATTATCTTTCACATCTGTGTCCACTATTCTCAATTTTTTTTAATGAGGTGCATTTGCACTGACTCTCAGGGGTGCCCTTTTAGTTCGGAAAAGTTTCGTATTACCTGATTGGTGGGGCAAAATAATTTCAAATTATCAGCTAGTAGGAAACTTTTCCGAGCTAAAAGGGCACTCCTTCGAGTCCGTGCAAATGCTCCTCGTTATACAGTGCTTAATATGCAGTTTGTTTTCCGTTCAGCGATAATATGGTTGCTGTTATTGCTGTAGTAATAATTGCACGTGCATATAAATAATAGTTTCTTTCCTAAGGGGGGGGGGGTGTTAGTTAATGGTTACTGCCACATTCATTGTATATTAGCTACTTCATATACTAGCACATAAAGCTCACCAAGAGCATGTCTACCCCTCGTCTTGGGCTCTCATAAGTCTTTTTATAGTTTTTATATGAAAGAGCTCTTAATGTTGGTATTGTTTTTAAAATATTTTATTATAATTGTTCATTATTTCTTATATCGTTTATTTATTTCCTGATTTCCTTTCCTCACTGGGCTATTTTCCCCTGTTGGAGCCCTGGGGCTTATAGCATCTTGCTTTTCCAACTAGGGTTGTAGCTTAGCTAATAATAATAATAATAATAAAAATAATAATAATAATGTGCCATTCACTTCTTTTTTGGTAGACTAACATAATTGGTTATAAATTATACTTTTTACTAACCTGCCGTAATTCATTCTTACCACATGATCCATCTTTGGACAACAAAACTTTTTTTTTTCTTTATACTTCTACATATGTACACATCACCTTTTCAGGTCTTCTGTTATCCAATTACATACAACATAATTCAGTGATTTTTTTTTCATTTCATGCCATTCAACATCTACGCCTCATTTTCATACACAATACCTGGACCAGCAAATCCTTCATGCACTCTTATTTTTATTTAAGTTCCCTCTTCCTTGTTTATGCCTACACTAAACCTTGCTGGTATTATGTAATTTTATACTTTTATGATACCATTAGAATACCTTGCTTCTGTACCTTTTTCTAAATGAGTGAATACTCGGTTTCTTTTTCCATTTTGTTTAATTTTTCTTTCTCGTTCATACATGATATGCAATACGATTTCAGGATGTCCCCCTCACATTTGTCTGTTAACTTGTACTAGTGTATTAGAAATATTAAAATGAATATTAACTGGCTGTTTTCTCAAGTGATGAAACAACCTCCATTGGAGAAAAAAAGTCAAGATGAATAAAGGCCAAAGGTTTTGATAAATTTAAATTAACATTTGCACTATGCATATACAATAACTGAAAATCAGAGTGCAGTAATATGAAATAGTGTCTTTAATAACCCATAGGTAATTGCATGCATGATATCACAACCAAATGAGTTTTACAGTTTCAGAGTATTCTCTGTCAAATCTGCTTTGTCACTTGAGAATCTCATAAATAATAGTAGTAGTCAGAAACTCAGAGACTTCTGCAAGAGATTAGTATAATATTTCAGTGTGATGGACAATTCTAAACAAATTTGCTTCTCATATCTGAAATCTGTTCTTAAATGAAGGCTATTTTCACAATGTAATCTTACTTTTGTCTTATTTGCAAACATTTCTTTTTAGTCATTAATTCTCTCAATACCTAAATTCAGCCAAGTTTGAGGTTAGACCAGTTTTTGGAATCGACTAGGATCAGCGGTCAAATCATTTCTGGGTTTATGAGTTGGGGCCATAAGGCACATCGCTTGGATATGTGGGGCCATCTTGGACCTAGATGCGATTAGGGAAAAACCCTCTAGCTGCACTATTAAGTAAAGTTTCAGAGAATGTGTAGCAGAATTTGGGAACAGAAGTGAGTGCAACTAGGATGTGAAGGGATGGTGTGAAGACATTGTAAGTTATGCTGTACAGTGTCGATTTTCATTTCATTTTTTATATATAAGAATGAATGTGGTGCCTGAGGTGATTCGTCCCAGACCATGCACCAAATCTTCTGCTGCTGACCACTGGGACCTGCATTTTCTGATGTAGATCTGCAGGAAGCAAATGACAGTACCATCCGTTGGATACACGAGTGGTGCGATAAGATATGATGATGATATACAGTATAAGAAAAAAAATAATTCAAGGCTCTCTGCTAAGCTGCATCATGTGTACAGTAATGATAAGGTCTACATTTTAGCATTTAAGAAGTTATTTCTAATGTCACTTTTGTATGAAGTTGAATACGAGGTAGTCGGCTTTTACTGCAACAAGTTCTCTGCTCAATAGAGCTAGAGCTCTCTTTTGTATCCCTTTTGGGGGTCAACTTATGTGAATTCTAAGTACTGAAGCGAATTTTTTTGTATTTTGACACTAAAAGATTAGCTTTAGGAACTAAAATACTCTTTGGGAGCAGATTATGGAACTCGGAAATCTGTCTTATTATTTGGTATTATGATTGTGCTTCTTTGTACAGGAACATTGTGAATGCTTTGTGGCAGTTCTGATGACGTTTGCCATGTGTATTTAAGAAGTTTTTGAGATGACTCCTTATTTCCACTGCTCTGAGTAATGGGTTGCTAAGGTCCTTAGACGTAGTAGTCCAATGTTAGAATTTTGAATTGGGATATTTTAATTTCCTTACTGTGGATTATGGATATACATTTAATTCAATTTTTTTTATTAATTTAAAATGAAATAGTGTACAGTTCATAATTATTTACTTCTTGCAGGTACATGACAGCAAGAGAGTCATTGTCCGGTTAAAACAGCAAAAAGATGCGCAGCTTCAGTCTGTGATAAACCAGTTGTTAGTCCTTGAAGCTCAGCTTAGACGAGAGCAGAAAGGTATTGTTGGTCAGTTGGTTGAAAGAGATAATGTTATTTCTGCACAAAGACAAGAAATTGAAAGACTCAGAAGAGATAATAGACGCTTAATCAACAAATTGAAAAAGTTTAGTGAGATGTGTGAAAAGGCTGGAAAAGCAAATCAAACTGAACCAAGGATGAAAGTGAGCAGAGTTGAATCCACAGAATGTAACACTTCACCCAGTAAATTACAGAATACAAATGTGAATAATTCTCCGGTCAGCCGCAAAACTTCATCTGGGATGATACGTGTAGCCACTAGTATATCAGAATTAATTAGTTTAAATAATGATGGTAATTTGTTAAAACACCATGACACACACAACCATGGAGTTAGTAGTAAAAATCATCATTCGGTGGAATATGTTAACCCAAATGTTGCTTCTGTTAGGGCTACAACAAATCGTGTGTTCCACAAGCCTCCCATTGCCGAGAAACCTAAGAGTTTGAATCGTGTCGTGCAGATACATCCAAATAATAAAAATTACCAACAACAAGTTTTCGTGACTTCGGGTGAGAAAGAGTGCTCAATAGTATCGACCATCAGCAGGTTGTTAGAAGAGGAATCCGATGCAACCAATACTGGTGGGTCTGGCAGCAGCGAACCCTCATCCCCAGAAGCAACACTGAAACCTATCACTCCAAGAGTCATACGTTTGGCACGGCAGTTTGAAGAAGGCATGAATACACACAATGCCAACACTCTTACTTCTAATAGCTCTCCAGAATTTTTGAGAAGTGAGGAACAGACTTCAAAGTCATATATCATGGATGAATATGAGGTATGTCAGTATATCTCTTGTTCCTAAGCTTTCTCATAAGTTCAAAATCTTTTTATTTTCAGTATTGAAGTACAGTACATTTTTTATTTACTCAATTGTATGGTAACTTGGTAAATAAAAACTAGATTATTGTTGAGTACATTACATACAGAATGGCATTGCATTGGATTTTTAGACAAGATTAAATACATCCATTGTGTAACATTGCTTCGAATACTATTAAAGAAACTTGGGTATAGAATACAGTAATATTTTTGACGAGATATTAATTCAGCAATTAGAAGTTATTTTCTGCCATTACCTAATTTAATATACTGCACATGATTAATTTAAGTAGTCTTGTCACTTTCTTACCATATCATTTCAGAGTATTATAACTTTGTTATGAGAAGTAGATCTTTTTAAAATTGAAGTTTAGATCATCTTGATATTGTAAGTTTATTTTCTTCCTAACTACTTCTTTTTGAAAATTACTGGAACTATAGCCATTTAAAGACTTAATCAGAGTAATAAAATTTCTATTATCACTTTAAATAAAATCAAGTGTTCATACGATCAAAAACCCAATTTGATGAAACAATGTAATCAATGTTTAGTACGGTCCTATACAGTATGTAGAATAATTACGTAAAATGCTTCCTCTTTTAGTTCAGCCTGGTAAAATGTGCATTCCTTTTGCTTCTTAGAAAATGATTTTTGTATTTATTCAAAACTCATTTTGCATGGTTTTTCTAAAATTTTCAGGTTACAAGTGGATATAACAGTGACTCCATAAGTGAACACGAGTATGAAAACATTCGCCTAAGTAATGGTTCAGAAATTACCTCCCCAAAACATGACTTGAAGGTAGAAAATAAAGATGAAGAAAATGATGAGGATAACTATGTTATTCTTCGTGCAGTTAAAGAGGAGCATGGTTATGGAAATTGGGTAATTATTTTTGTATTTGTTACTTATTTCTTGACATATTTATTGTTTATGATATAAAAGAAACAGTAGTTAGTTAGTTAGTTGGTTTAGTAAAAACCCTAATCTTATAAATACTTACGATCATTGTGACTTGCTGCTTGAGATAGCTACTCATAATTTTCACAAGATTGATAACATGACAGTAATTATCTCTTGGTACAAATGAACAAGCCAACAACCCTTAGATAAATCAACACTTTGAATTAGATATCATTTATAATTGCATTCCTAGTGTTAGTGTTATTATAGATTTTTTTTCCAATTTCTGGATTACAGTATTTGTACAGCATTTAAGCGATTTGTTGATATTCAGGAAACTATAAAATCTATTTATTTGTCAATACAGTATTGTGAAATCAGTTTATACAGTAACATTTATGTCTATATTGTTGACAGTACTTTATTACCACTTTATAAAATCTGACCACATTTGTTATGAAGCACATAAACTTAATGCTTTTACACCTCTGAGAACATCTCCTGACCTAAAAATGGTTAAAGGAAGGAATAACCAGTAATTTGTTGAATAAAAACAATATAATACACTATATAAGACAAAGTTGGACCTTGAAATATATTTATAATCATTGGTTTGGTGGTTCATACCGGTTTTCTAGGGTTCACAGAATTACATGTTATGAAGTGAGGACCAAATTTACTGCTGGTTTCAGTCCTTTCATAAGTTCAGGGGAATTAATACACATAACTCTTTCAGTCCTTTCATAAGTTCAGGAAAATTAATACACAACTTTTTTTATCAGTAGGTTCATAATCACTGCTACTCATCCATTTTTAATTCTGATGAACATGACCCAGGGCAGATGTAAGCAACTAGGTTCGTATATGAAACTTTAATATGCAGGTTATGAAATATTACTTTTCAATTTTATATTTTTTATTTAACAGATTGACATTCCAGAGGACCAACATATATATTCGAATGTGGAGTTTGGTTCTGGTTTGCTGGTCAAGAACATTGATAGCGATGATGGCGATGGATATACAACAATTGGCCTTCCAAGCGAAGATGTAAGTGACAATGCCAGTTCATCTCCACAGAAGGGCAGCAATGGCATCTTGGAAACAAATTTGGATACTTCGAACTCAAGTGATCACCAGGTATGTCCTGTTATATTACTGAAAAGTCACTTTATGAAAAGCAAACTGCTTTACAAATGGAATGGAATGCAACTGCTTATGGTTTAGCATTACAGTTTATTACATTGTACCTACTTTGTATGCTGCCACATATCTAATTTGAATGTATAGAGGTTACTATAATGTAATTCTAATTTTTTTCCCTATTTAAGATTTTATTTTTTATCTCATATGTTTTATCTCCCAATTGCAGTGTATGATGAAAGTTATATCTAATGTGAACAGTTAAGGCAGGTCTAGAATTGTGCTGCAATTTCTCATTATCTTTCAGTTGTCTGAATCACTAAGAATTGCTGCAGCAAATGTCCCACGGTCACGGCATAATATTAACCTCATAATGGAAAGGGATGGCGATCATATGACTGAAAATTTTGAGGAATTTACATTGGACTCCTTAGAACTAGAAGAGGACCAAGGTAATGATTGTCTTCATGACCAGGGAAAAGAGAATTTGCCTGCATCTGAACAACGGAAGTGTGGAGATGGAGCAGAAGCAAAGGTATGCACAGTATAGTGTATGTTGGGAGAGAAGTCACTCCTGTATAAAAATGCATATTCTTATTATCCTTTGATTCTCTTCCAATGATATTTGACATTATGGTTCTGAATTTGAAGTATTGTACTGTAGTTTACTGTTTTTTATGGATTGTGTTTATAATATTTGAATAATGTATTTTCTCATCTTTGTACAGTATTAATTCAAAATGGTTATGTAATAAATAGAAAACACAGTACAATTGTGTAATGAATAAACAAATAAAAAGTATATCACCCTTACATCTTTGTTTGTAGGAGGGAAGTGAAATATATATAGATATATTTTTAACAGTACCTTACTGTCAATTTTCATTTAAAAGAAAATTGTTTAAAAACATATAATTTATTTGTTTTGATACGACAGACAGTGCAGCATTACAGCATTGTTGCTAGAGAAAAGGGGACTCGATAACCAGTAGAAAGTAAATATTTAATATTTTAATTACATTTATATTAGTATTTATATCAAGAACAATTCTTATCAAATTTAGTATGGTAAGTATTTAAATTATACTCTACACGTGAAAGTTGGCAATTTAAGGTCATGCAAGTCTAGTTTTCATTTTGATCTTGTCAAAAGCTTTAACCTTTTTAGTTCATCCAATTTATTATGAATTATTACTACCAAGATCCAAATCTGTTATATTCCTGTCATCAACTTTTAATACACCGATTCTAATTAATCTACATGTGTATTTGATAACTGTCCTTTGTTTCAGATGAACTTTCGAAATAAAGAAGAGACATCTAGTGGTCATAAAGATGGAAAAGAAGCTACAAGTGGACCTAACAATGGTCCATATGAAAAATTCCTAGAAGCTACTGGACTGAGTCAGAAGTCTATATTAACTCCTACACGGATGTTCTCTAATCATAGGTTAGTAAACTACTGCATGAAATAAAACTCAGGAAATCATGGAAAAGGGAAAAAGATAAAAAACTATATACTGTATAATGGGAATTATGGTCGAGTACAGGAGGGGAAAGGGTGTAAAATGCAGTTCATGTCTAATTCTGTAGAGAATTTTTCCAAACCTCAGAGTTTACTACTCGAGTTCATTAATGAGTATGATTCTGGCTTAGCCAAAAAAGGTTGTTTAAATGATGGCAGTAGTTACTCTCTGGTGGAGGGTAAGCCACACCCATCCAACTGTCAGCTCTGCGCACCCTTATGACCTTAAACCTGAGGGTTGCAGTGTGGTTGGCCGGGTTGTATACAGTAGTTACGAAAAATAAAAATATCTTTAGAAATTTGTGACTTGTTCCTATACAAATTCAAAGTATCGTCTTTTAATAGGAGACATCCCTAGGTGGAGGAAGTCCCTATGAATCAAACTGGCTGTTTCAGGTTTCTTGGAAAATGTCAGAGCACCTGTTCCTGTATGGGAGCGAAAGTCACGACTTATCAAGCTCCTTAGGACCCGTGAGTGATGTTGCAGATGTTAGGGTAAGCCCTTACCAGGTAACAGGTGGACTGTCATGGAAGAATCTACGTCCCTATGATGGATATTTTATCTGAATTTATGGTCATTATGAAAAATGGGTTTGCATGTGTTCCATCAAATCTACTACTTGCATGGGATGATGGTGGAGATACAGTACTTCGTAACTAAACATGTCTGGAAAGAAAATTTGCACAATTATGAGTACTACCTGCATCTGACAACGGCACAGTCTGATATTGTCTCGATGGCCATCCTGAATGAGATTCTTCTCTTCCCGTGAAAGTTATTTTTGCTACACAATTTGTTGAGCAGCTGCCACGGGACTAAAGGTAAAGTTATCCAAGGACGTGTCGGTATATTCTGGGAGGTAGTGGGTGGTGAAGGTTGGAAGGTGTTTCCAAACTTCGGCCTTCAGGACTTGTGCCACTTGACAGGTTCTTTCTGAATGATAAGGTTGAGTTAATACCCCTGACTTTGTGCACGGATGGTCCTTTCATCCTCCATCATCTTAATGGTTGCAGACCTTCAGATGTGCCATCTGAAGGTCTCAGGCAGCTAAAATGATGCAGTTTTCTAGGACATAATCTTCTTTACCTTTCTTGTGCTGTGGCTTTGTGGCTTAAAGCACTTGAGTATTTTGGTAATGCCCTAGTGCTCTCACAGGGCTGAGAAGCAAGGCATCCTGATAAGCGCTGGTGAATTCTTATAGAGACGAGATTTAGGAGGTTGTTTGGAGCTGGCATTTGGCTCCTGGAATAAAGATGGAAAACTAATTCCATCTTTCAGGATGACTCGTGACATACAAAATACAGTACCATGAAGCTTGCCTACATGCTTTGCCAAGGCTATGTCTAGTGATAAAACGGATTTTGAGCAAATCCAAAAATCTATTTTTGGGTGAGATAGCTATGTTGTCCTGATGGAAGGTTCCTTTAGGTAGCTTTCTAAGGGATATTTGCTACAGTGATACTCCCAGAGAATTAACCATAGGTCTCCAGAATTCTAACTCCTGGCGCGAGTATCCTTAATATATCTTTAAGGATATCGCATAAAATCAGGGGACGTATTTTTTTATATGACACAGCATTCTTCACCCCGAATAGATTTAAGTCTTTGAGGGGGAAGAGTGGCGAACGAAAGGGGAGCTGTTATTAAGGTACCCGGTGGACCTCCTCCCTGTACTACTACGGCCCATCATTCCTAGTTGCATTTAAGCAGGAATAGCCGCAGATAGAGTAGTTTTGGGTGGGGTCATTTTAAGAAAGAAGGGTGGGTCCATCAGGACGACATGGCTATCTCACCCAAAAATAGATTTTTCGCTTTGCTCAAAATCCGTTTTTTGGGCTCGGCCATGTCGTCCTGATGGAAGCTTACCAGAGAATTAACTTGAAAGTACTATATCTGTGGGTTTGTATAAGTGCCTTTACTTTGAATGAGTTCCTTATATGGTCTCCTAGACCCTTATATATGACATTACCGTTGTTTGTCATATCCACTAAGCTTGGAACTAGCTTAAGGCTTCCTGCCCCCTGCAGCTGCAGGGAAATTGTCGACTTCGACTATAAGGATTCAAAGTTTGTATTTCCGTAAGGAAAACTTTCTAGAGATTACCTAATTGTACTTTGGAAATCATTACCATCAAGATATCTATTTAAGGAAAAATAGAAAAACTCTGGATTCTTTTATTGCTATACAGTATTTAGGATAAAAGAAGATGCAGATTGAAAAATATTTTCATAAAAAAAATAATGTATCATGAGAAGGAATCTAGCCTTGCATATGTAAACATCATGGTTATATATATATATATATTTTGACCTGTAAGGGAAGAATATACATATATTAATTCATTTGTTAAAATGCCACTCAATAAATGTGAAGCTAATTTTGCTTAGTTTCACTTAGATGTTGGATATGCTTCAACACTGTGTTCAAATGTTCACACGGCACTGGTGTTATTGGTTAGATTCTGCACCTGTATAGAACAGTCCATTAATCACCATAGTGATTTTCACTAGAAGGTGTTAACACCTATTCACCCGTTACATTGTTGAGTCACAAAACAGTCCACTGTTCATCACAGCACTAGACGACAGGTTTTATGACACTACCTGCCGCCACCACAAAGTGTTTTATCTCATGCACTTGGTTCGCATAATGTTTATAGAAAAGATAAGGTCTAAGACACTCTTACTGGGCATAGAGAGACATCTTCCTTCAGAGGGCAGATTCTCCAAGGACCCTACCTTTTGGTGGGCAGCTCCTTTTTGGCGAGAAAGGTAGGATCAGGGAAAAGATTCAGTTCTATTTCCATGAACTGAATATGGCCTTCATTCCTGGATAAGGCCACTATTTCACTAACTCTAGCCCCTGAGGCTATAGCATCCAGAAATATAAATTTCTGTGTTAGATCCTTTAGGGTGCAATCCTCATTGTTCATATTTGAAGCATAGTGCAAGACTTTGTCCAATGACTATGTTATGGGCTTTGGAGGGGTTGCCGGTTTGAGTCTAGCGTGTGCTTTTGGTATCTTATTGAAGATTTCACCTGAAAGGCGTACAGAAGAGGTCTAGTCAAAGCCGACTTGCACGCAGTTATTGTGGTGGAAGCAAGGCCTTGTTCGTGTTGGTGAATGAAGAAGGAGAGACAGAAGTCTGTTGATATTTCTGTCGGTTTCCTTGCTTTCACAAAGGAAACCCACTTCTTCCAAGACGATTCATATTGTCTCCTAGTTGAACTTGAGATTGGTTGGTGGGAACAGGTAGATTCGATTCCATCTGTTCCAGTCGAGAGACATGGCGTCTATTGCTTCTGCTTGAGGGTCCTTGTAAGGGGCTACATAACGAGGTAGTTTCTTGTTGTCGCTTGTTGCGACATGAAGGAGATGAAGGAGAATGAGTCTGCGTGTAGGGACCATTCTGTCTTTATCGGCTTTCGCCTGGATAGAGTATCCGCCGTCACATTGCGGAACCCTTGCAGGTGAACTGCTGATAAATGCCATCTTCTCTTCCTTGCCAGGTAGAAGATGGCTAACATCATGTGATTGATGTGAGGTGATCTCAAGCCTTGTCGGTTTAGACATCTTACTATCTCCTCGTTGTCCAAGACCAGTCTGATGTGGACTGACCTGCGAGGGATAGTTTCTTCAACGTTAGGAAGACAGCCATAGCCTCCAAGATGTTGATGTGAAAGTTTTTGAACTGGTGCGACCAATTCCCCTGCACTGTCCTTTCTTGCGAATGGCCTCCCCATCCTTCCAGGGAGGCATCTGTGTGTAATACCACTGATGGTTGAAGTGTTTGTAAGGGAATGGTTTGTGCTAGGCTCTTGGCTGTTGACCACGACCTTAGTAGCGTGCTCAATCGGGTCGGTGTCAACCTTTGTTGATCTCTTTGAGCGTTTGATGCGTACCTTCTCCAGACTCCTGACACATCCTTTAACTGTGCTTTTAGCACTGGGTCTGTCACTGCTGCAAAGTGGAGAGAGCCCAATACTCTTCCTGTTGGCATCTTGAAATCCTCTTGTGTTTGATTAGTCTCTTGACAGGTCCCGCTATCTCTCTCCTCTTCTTCAGTGGAATGGAGAGATGGTGTGACTGTAAGTTCCAATGGATTCCTAACTATTGAAACTTCTGAGATGGAAAAAGGCGAGACTTTTTGCGGTTGATCTTGAAGCTTAGGTGCTCCTTTCCGGCTGCTTGTATTCAAGTCGTCTTGGATGCTGCCCACACCAGCCAATCGTCCAGGTATGCTACTACCTGAATTCCTTCTGAGCGTAGTTGTTGGACGATTGTATCTGCAAGTTTTGTGAATATCCTTGGGGCTATGTTTAGCCCAAAGGGCGTGGCTGTGAAGACATACTTTGTCTTCTGTATCCTAAATCCTAGGTAAGAGGAGAGGGGGGCGACTGACTGGTAGGTGCCAGTAAGCATCTGCCAGGTCTATTGAGACTGTGTACGCCCCTTTTTGGTAAAAGGGTCCTTATGTGTTGTAAGTGAGCATCCGGAACTTGTTGTTCTCGATGAACTTGTTGAGTGGAGACAAGTCTAGAATGACTCTGAGTTTGTCCGAGTCTTTCTTGGGAACACAAAACAGCCTTCCCTGGAATCTGATGGACTTCGCTTTTCTTATTACCTTCTTGTTCAAGAGTTCTGAGGTATATTCTTCCAACAAGGGGGTGGAGTGTTAGAAGAATTCTGGAAAAGGGGGTGGAATTTTGTTCCATTTCCAACCGAGTCCATTCGTGATTAGGCTGTGGGCCTAGGGATCGAAGGTCCAACGATCCCAAAAGTGGAAGAGTCTGCTTCCTACCTGGAGCCTCTCATTGCTTTGAGGTTCCTGAGGACTTGCTTCCGTGACCGCGTCCTCTTCTACCACTTGAGGGGTTTCTTGAGGAGCCTCTTTATGAGCCTCGACCTTTGTAGGGTCGAAAGGTTTATGTGTGCCTCTCAAAACCTGGGTTGAACACAGGTGATTGGGCTACTAGCTGCTGAGGGACCATCTGGAAGGTGGTTTCCAGCTGAGTTACCGTTTGAGGCACTGTGGCTATGGTCACGGTCGGAAGTTGTGCAGGCCTATGTGGTTTCTTGCCTTATTGTTCTTAGGTTGGGGACCACCGTCTGAGGATGATTTCCTCTTAGAAGATATGCCCTATTTTTGGAGAAGGTTCCTATTCTCCGTGGTGGCTTTGGCGATAACTTCCTGAACCACATCTTGTGGGAAAAGGTCTTTGCCCCAGGTGCATGAAGTCATCAGCTTCCTGGGTTCCTGTTTGACCGTTGCTGCGGCAAACACATGCTCTCTACAGACCCTCCTTGACCTGATGAAGGCATACAAGTCCTTCACAAGGGTACCCATGTGGGACTTGGCTAAGATCATATACATGTGATCTTATACATGTCTGGGGCATTGGTGAGGCCTGCACACATTTCCATGCAATTCTGATGAGACAAAGAAGTGGCTATCCTCTCTTTTGTCTCCTGTTCTTTTCTCAAAAGATGCTCTGGCAGCTTTGGAAGGTTCTCATTGAACTGCTGACCTGCTATCTCCAGATCCAACTTAGAGACGGAGAAGGTTAGACGTACTTCTTTCCACTTCTCGCAGGTAGGCATGGCTAGAGATAATGGTTTACATACCTCTAGGACTGGGCACGGTTTGCCCTCGTCGACTGCTCTCATGACACAGTCACAGGCTTTCACCGAAAAGGGGAGCTCTGGAGGAAGGAGCAATGAAGGTTGGATGCCTCTTGCTCAGTGCCGAGACCTTGGAGTTGGTATATCCAGCTCCTTTCAGGGTCTTGGTTAGGATAGTCTCTTCTTTGTCATGCTCGAAGACAATGACTTCCTTCAGTACTGTCTCCTCGCTGGTTCATCCCGCAGTCTCACATAGCAATCTGGGTATGCTGAAAAGCTAGGCCAGAATTGGAGATCTTCAAGGGGGTTTGGCCCTCAACTTCTCGGCGATATAGAGTTTCCCATTCATCATGGGCATGTGCTCCGTGTACCTCCAGGGGTTGGTTTCGGAGCAGTGAGGTAGGTCAGATACTCCAAGGGGCTTAGTAGAGCCTCTGGAAGCACCAGAGCATTTCCCTTCCCTTACCTCTCTCTTTGTCTCTTTGAGATCTTGTTTTATCTCCTGTTGTTCCTTCCGGAACACTGCCAACATCTGCTGGATCGACTCTAGGAGCGCTTCGGTCCTGCCAACCTGCATGTCCAGTTGGGGAGTTGGGGCTGAAGAGGTTGACGGCACAGGTTGATATGCCGTCACGGTGAACTGAGGGTCCTCAGTTACCGTCGAAACGGATCCATCTTCCTCCGTAGGTGGTTGAACCACTTCTTCTTCAGGGTCTTCTTGCAGAAGGTCCTTTTTGGTGCTGGTGGACACCTCCGACATCTGTTCTTGGTGGATGTCCATGCCTTCCAGTGACTTGTTGATGTCCGCGCCCATGTCAGTTGGATGAAGGGAGGCTTGATCTGTACCTGGGGCACAACCGCACTGGATTGAGCCCTAGGGAAAAGAAGGCACCTTGAGGATTCGTTAGGTAGGTAAAGATCCCGGAGAGTTCTTTTGGAACCCTCTTACCTACCTCCGAAGAGTTTACCTTGACTCCGTAGTGTCAGGGATCTCTTCTACGAAGCCTTCGGTCAGCAAGGCAGAGCAGATGGAGCAACCCTTCGGGTCCCAGTACCTCAGGGATCCAGATATGATGCAGCAGGGGGCATGAGACCTACACATCGTATGCCCACAAAAGTCCTTGCTCTTGTGGTTGCAGAACACGACTGCACACTTCACCATTGGCTCCTCCTGTAAGGAAAGAAAAGGTGAAATGAGTATTGAGTTGTTTATATCATTGATATAAATGCATACTTATCAATAGTAATACTGTACTTACTATTATATTTAATAGTTTAGGATAGTAAGCTAGAAAGGAAATAGGAAAGACACACATCTGTTTCCTCTCCCAGGCAATTGCTGAGACCTCCGTCAATACTGTATTAATATTTAATTTCCTTATAAGGGAAAATACAGAGTGGAATAACTCCTGTACGTAGAGCCGGAGTCAGTGAATATTTACACTAACTCCTCCACCTGTAGAATATTAATACTGAACGGTGATTCATAAGTGTCCCGATAATCAAAGGATTCATTAGGGTGTTGAGGAAATACTTCACCTCAACATATTATACGGTACCAACAGTAGACTGTGAAAGGATACATAGAGTATGTTAGAAATACTTGTACTACTGTATTGTTGTATACTGTAGTTTTACCAGCTACTGTATTGTTATATACTATAGTTTTCTAACTACTGTATTGTTAAATACTATACTGGCTACTGTATTGTATACTGTAGTTTTACCGGTATACTACTGGGGTTAGAGAAAAAGAATGGAAAGGAGGATTTCCTATTATTATGGATTAGCACAATAATAGGAAGTGTAGGAGGGCTACTGCCGTCTACTGTCTCCTTGCCAGAATGAGAGTTCTAATGGAAGGGGAGGAATGCATCTGATTCTAGCTTCCATCCAGCCACAACTTTTGCTACCGGCTGTACTGCCAGTTGCGAGGTCTGTGGATGACAGTACAAGAGAGGACTGAAGAATTCTCAACAGTATACAGTAATGGGTTTCCCACTGGCAGCCGTCAGGGAGTCTTTTCCCCCCGGAGCATTCGCTTCCGGTGAAGGAAGGACATAAGGGGTAGTTGGCCGAGGCGGCAACCTAACCGCCGCTGGTAGGGTCCCGGCCGGCAACTTCGTCAACCCAGCAATCCGGGATGATTATAGAATACCGGCCAAAAGAATGTTGGACGGCTAGGCCGACACTAAAGGACAGAGGGGGGAGGGAAAAGGGTTTTATAGTTTGCAGGGGAGAAAGGCAGCGGCAGGCATGCCGTTTACATTCGGCTGTAAACTAAGGAAGCATGGCTTCCTGTGCCGACAACGTCGGCAGAGGAACAAGAATTCCCGTCGGCGACATTGTCGGCTATAAGACATTATAGTCTACAAGGGAGAAAGGCGGCGGCAGGTATGCCGCCTACTTTCGGTTGTAAACCAAGGAAGCATAGCTTCCCATGCCGACAACGTCGTGGGCGGCAGAGGAATCAAGATCCCCCTGTCGGCGACATTGTTGGCTGCAAGACAGTACACCCGAGTTACTGTCATACTTCGAAGCCGGGATTCTCGATGGCAAAGAAGATCGACGGTAAAATCTAAGTCAAGCCGGAGTTAACTAATCGGTGAGACGAAAGATACGAAATTATACAAATTTAACTGTGAGAAGGGAGCTTTAAAATTATACACAGGAAAGATCAAATACTCAACTTTCCAGAGGATGAAGATGCTGGAGGTTGCATGATAATATTCCAATAAACAGTAACAACACCAAGAGAATCGAGGGAGCTCACTTAGCTTAAATGCTACAGTTCAAAGGAATGATGAGCCGTAGTAGTACAGGGATGAGGTCCACCGGGTACCTTGATAACGGCTCCCCTTCCCTTCGCCACTCTTCCCCTCAAAGAGTTAAATCTATTCGGGGTGAAGATTGCTATGTGTCGTATCAAAAAATACATCCCCTGATTTTATGCGATATCCTTAAAGATATATTAAGGATACTAGCACCAGGAGTTAGAATTCTGGAGACCTATGGTTAATTCAATGGGAGTATCACTGTAGGAAATATCCCTTAGAAAGCTACCTAAAGGAACCTTCCATCAGGACGACATGGCCGAGCCCAAAAAATAATCTCCTTAGTCAGATCTCTGTCTGACGCGTGACTTAAGGTCTCATATGTGAGAAATGCATAAGAGATCTGATGACTCGGGTAATACTGTGCTGTATCCCACTCTGGGGGCTTGAGCTCCTGGGGGGAGTAAGATTGCTTGAATTACTGTAATAAATTTCTAAAATGTTCCAACCTGAGAAGTATCCCTTCTACCATAATAATCTCAGAATATGGCAAACTTTCACTGGTACACAACTGCATAGAACCATTGTGGGTATTCAGTTATCTGTGCAGTGCCTAGAGAAAATCATTTCGCTCAGGGGAGTTGCAGGAAAGTTGCCAACTGTGAAGTGCAAGGGATGCCGCTGAGTTATGGTACCTTTGAAGAGGGGTTGAGGTCACTGACAGAGAAGATAGGCTATTGGGGTAGATCTCTCTGTACATTGACAAGAGCATCAGTAGGTCTTGATACCATATGGTGTTCAGACAAAATATCGGAAGCCATCACGGTCATCCCTAGAACCAATGTCGTCAACAGCTTGTTGATTAAACAGCTAATCGGGCAGAAGGGAGGAAAGGCATACGCATCCAGGTTGTCCAAGGAGTGTTGACAAGTTGATTGCTGTTGATATTACAAAATCAAGAAGCCTTTCAATGCCGATTGCATTTCCAACTGGTCGAAATGCAGGTGCTTTATCTTCTGTGGATCATGCCTATGAGGCAATTTGATTTCTCGGGTGTGTGTGTTCTTTACCCCTCCTTGGATGCATCTGTAAACAGCGGCAACTTGGGAGACAGAGAAAGTAATGGGTTTTTGTCGTTCAGCCACCTTTACATCTGTTCCACTGGAACAAGGAGAGAAACCATTGATTGCTGATCAGTGATGCAAACACTATTGGAGTGATTGTTGGTGGATATGATCTTGAACTAATTTATCAAACAATGAAATGTGTTCCAGAGTATATTACTGGAACAGGTGGACCCCCTATCTAAGCCTGTTGCTGCTGTACCTTTCAGTATACCCACATCTTCCATCCTCTGTTTGGGCGTGAGACTACTTTTTCCAATAGATCACACCACCTAGATCAAGAAGACAAAAGGAAAGAAATCAGTATTGATCCTTGAGGAGGACAGGATCAGTTATTTGTAGAGATACCTCAAGAGGTAAGTTTCGTTCAAGTGGCCGCAATTAGAGACAAGTGTAGACATGTGGGGAGCAGTAGACAGTTCGAAGTACAAGGTTTTGAACTGATACACTGCTCGCCTGAGGACAAAGTGGAGGTACTCCTTGTAGTACCGATGGATGGGTATCTGCAAGTATGCATCCTTCAGGTTCGTGGACAGTATGATGTTTCCTGATGATAGACCTCATGATACACCTTGAATAGTGTCTTGAGAATAAACTCATTCAAACGAAAGGTTAGTGATCACATCTAGCCCTAGTTAACCTTTCTACCAAAAAGTCGACCACGGAAGGCCCGAGAATTGTTTTGGACAACTTTGAGCTCATTCTCATCCCTCTGAGGCTGCAATTTTTTTAGGGTAAATCTGGAATGTCAGTGGTGTACATGTGATGGGGGCAGAAAAGTAGCTGCTATTAATCCTGAAGGTCCTCCACACCCCTTTCTTTACTCTGTGTTGCTGTCATATTGCTCCATGGCTTGACAGGCATCCCACTATTCGGGGAAGGTTGAGAGGGGACTGTAGACTTCAGCGGCCCCTTCTTACCTCTACCACCCCTCCAGTCCGAGGCTAGGGGCAAAATGGTGAAGCATTGTCGCCTTTCTTAGAGGAAATGCAGGCTAGAAGTGTAAATCAGGCTCTGGAGGTCATAGGAGTTTTCTTCAGTGCTGATCTTTAAAGCGTGGTGGGGTTTGAAGTTCTCGCTGCCATTGCTTTTGAAGGGGCTGGGCCCTTAAAGGTAACTGCACGATGGATAAGGGTGTCAAGCCTGCCTTCCTCTACTTTTTTATCATCCCCTCCACGTTCTTCTGAAATAGAAGGACAGCAGTCTCCAGCACTGGTTCGTCCCCAAGATACAATGCCCCCTCTTCCCAACTTGATTGGTGAAGCGAGAGGTGACCGCATCCCTCCTCTTCACGGGTCAGTTGGCCCACTATTACGCCAAGGTGGTTGCGACTTAGCACCTAAAGGAATAAGTTGGTGTACTTCGTCTGCATCTCAGAATTTGCAGTATCGTGGGTTGTAACGAAGTACAGTAGGTAACAGTCTCGTAGGAGTTGTTGATCCAGGAGGTTGCTTGAAGGCTTGTTGCAGCAGCCTGAAATGCTGAGAACTATGTTCTCTCATGCTTAGTCTCTCCACAATGGGCTATTCCATCAGTATGGAATTGGGGTGATGTCCTGCTGAGGTGAAAGGTGTTCTCAGAGGCTGTCTAATTACTGTGTAATTTAGTCTAGAGCAAATCGGAGTGTGGGAACGAGTGGCACAGAGGCTTTGCCCGAGTATCTGTCACTCTGTGGAGAGGCGCCTGCTGTACGCGATGAGTCTCATCTCTACACGTAAGAGTGCTGAAATCATTCCTGAGAAATTATCTGTTCCTTTTCCTATTATATCAATGTTTTGCATGATCTCAGCATGAAATTAGATCTTTGTGTGTGTGTGTGGAAAGATCTCGGTGAGTGGACTGGGAGCTCTGGGATGGAACAAGTGACAGGTGATCATCAGTTCCTTCATTTGTGAATGTCCCTTGTTACTCAAGAACCACGATAAAGCATTGAACTAGCATTAGGTGTCCAAGTGTGATGTGCTCAATCATGTAGCATACAATCTTGCAGTGATTGGTCACACGGAGAAAAACCACGAAGGGGACGGTCATGGGAGAGACTGTACATACCATTCACTATTGAGTGAGCATAAATACCACACTGCTGGTAAGAGCAAGATCAATCGTGGGTTCTTCTTGCACCGCGAGTGAGCTTCTCTATCTTTGCGACCAAGCGACCAAGTTTCTTCAGGGAGAAATCCTGAGATGTACAGTACCTCGTCATCTAGGAGGGCGAAGAGTGCCATTTCTCATAATGACGTACTGTGTGTGTGCTCACTACAGTGTGGAGGCCAACCTCCTGTACCACGTACTGAGACACCTTATTTCTTCTTGGTGGCAGAAATACTGTAATGGTTTAGCAGGTTTAGATGTGGCCACTTAGTCCGGTATGAGACTAATCAAAGGTACCAGGTGTCGATACCTTTTATTGGTATGAGATATCAGCATGCACTGCCTCTCCTCTCTCTCCTGACTGCGTTTGCTTTGCTCGGTTTAGTAAAAGACCAAGCACAGTTTACAGAAGTGAGACCAACTGGGTTTAGTTGGTTCTTGACAATCTGAAGTTGAAGAAAGGCAGACTTATCAATCACAACTTTTAACATAATGTGTTGCACCCTATTGTCTAGGGACTTTAAATTAAACGTTTAATGTTTTTCAAAATTATTTTAGGTTTGTATTGTTAAAATTGAAAAAACAGAAATTATTTCTTAAGCATTTGAATTTGAGTACCAAGAAAAGATTTGTTTTGAACATTTACATAGCATAATAAAAAAGTAATTCAAAAGGAACTATCAATTATTTTTTCTACTTTATAGATCAATGTTGAAGCCTCGAGACATCAAACACAGAGACAAGTTACGGACTACTTTTACCTCGCATTCAGCATATGAAGACTCGCAAAACTCGTCGGGCAGCTATAAGTACTGGACTGAACCCTACCTTTAGCAGCTACCTCATAATAATTCCTATGAATGTACATACCGTAGTGGCAATTAGATAACTGTAATTATGAATTATAAAATTATTGAATGTAGAAAAAATATTTATAAAAGATTTGTTGTTACAACTGATATAGCTATTAATACCAGTTTTAACGATTTGAATTACTAAGCCAAAGAGTATAACGCTGATGGTTCAGCATCTGGAATGATGAACGTAGATCACCTGTTTTAGTTTAATTTTCCAGTTCTTAAAAACAGCAATCCTATTATGTGTTCAAGTCTCTTGTTATGGATGTTGTTGACAAGGTGTTGTTACCTTTCTTCAAGTGTTTATCTATTGACTATTTTTTATTCAAGTTTCCTTCCTTTTTCTATTAATCTAGCTGCTCTGAAAAAATACCTTTAACCCTGAATTGTTTTTGTCTATCAAATACTGAATTCAGTATACATATTGCATAATTACATATTTTCCAGATAAATATTTGACTGCCTCTGGCTTTCCTTAATTCACTATCAATATGAATGGAAGGAATGTTGAGGTATCTGCAATCTAAATGAGAATTATTAGTAAACTAGTTTTTACCATTGGCTTAGAGATTAGTTTAAATTAAGGATGTGAATGGTTTATTAGTACATTGACTTAAAAGAGTACAGCCGGCATGAACATTGCTGGTTATTTTGATGTCAAATTTTGCTACTAATAAGTCAAGCAGTGCTTCAGATTTGCATTTTAATTTTCCATTTTTCTATGTTATTAGGTTATAGTTTCTTACGGTGATGGATATTCATTTGGTCATGTTTGTACTAAAAATAATTCTGTACTCTTAATTTCATTCAATGATAAGCAATTGTAAGCGGAATCGAGTGAAAGTAGAATGTGTTTTTAATATTATGCTGATAAAAACCAAAAAAAAGGTTAAATATTGAATAATAGATATTTCTTAGGACTTGGAGGAATAAAAAGGTAGATTATAAGGTAATAAGGTAAATGTTGTTTCACTGATTCTTAAATAAAGTTGTCTAGCTCCACTTAAACTTCGTAAGTGCTGAGTTTAGATGTAAACAGTAACCGCGTACAAATACCAATTGTGCTGTGCAAACCTTAACAAAGAGAGTTTACCCTCTCAATACATTAGATCTAATGAATTTGAGATAAGTTAGCAAACTTAAGTGGGTATTTCTCTACATATAAACCATATACAGTTGTCCAAAAATATTTACTTTTTCTAATTATTTCCCTTAATTCCTGGTAAAATGTACTTACAGCTCCAATTTTATCAGTACTTATCTACGGATACAAACTAAATATTTAGTGCTTTAGATGGCCACGATTGTTTGCAAAATAAATAAAACAGTAAGCCACTAATCCACTTAAACAAGTCTTCACCACTAACCTTTCTCACTTCTTAACATTTGTTGTCTGTGGCCATTATCACACAATCTATAAACATATATCCACAGAGATCAAAGACCCACATTATTACAGGAAAAACGTGATGGTTTTCAATTTAGATGATATTTTTCCAAATGTTTTAAATCCTCCTCAATTGCTATTAAGAGAACCCACAAAATATGTAGGACCTTTCTTGCACTAAATATAATTTCTATATTTAATGATGCTGGAAATGATAATTCAGAATTAGTAAAATTTTTGGGAACTAAGGACATACATCTATCATTATTACCTTACAGTGACCAGACAGTTTAGTTAAGTTCTATTTCTTGTAATTAAAATATTTATGCAATTGTCGAGTTAAAAGCTGGTACCATTACTGTAGTTTTACTAGCAGCAATGATTTATAGCTTGAAAGATTTTAACAGGACTCCATTACATACTGAAATTTAATTTTAATTTAGAAATGGAAGAATATGTTTATGCATGTATTACTGGTATAAGGTATTAATGAATTCAGAAGCAGTTTTTTCAAGAACTTGATATGTCTCTTAATTTTCTTAATGATACACTTTAATTGAATTTTATTAATGTATTCCAGAGATGAATTTAACAATGCAACTGAAATGCAAGTGTTCAAACATTTTCCTGTGAACAAATCTTGAGACCTTGTTAAAATAACAATAAATCATAGTTAAGTGAAGAACATGAAAGTTTTTGTACTGGATTTATAGGCTTTGCTCAATTCCTATAATTATTAGCGAGGTCAAAAAACAGATGTAACAGTACTAGTAATTACTGTAATCTTATTTCACTTTATACAAGTAACAACTTATAGACTAGTGTGGTGATTGAGATTAATTTGAAAATAATGAACTTATAAATTTAATGTTTCTTTCATAACCTTGATATGATTAATGTTACACTGCTTTCAAATCATTATGACCCCAAGGTAGTTTCATAGCAACACTAAATAATATAACTATATTCTTGTCCCAGATGTTCCCAGGTTCTCCACCGTTTTGATTCTCAGCGAAAAGATGAGTAAAATGAAGTAAGCACAATCTAAATCAGCCTTGAGGGTGGAGGAGGGGAAAAAAATGTCCATCCTATCGTGCTGTCTTGCCCTGGGTGAGGACTTGATGAAAACTAGTCAACTATCACTCCTCCTCAAGGAAGAACTTGAGTCTTGGTGAAGTAGGGATCTTAGCAAACTTTTCCTCTAGTGACGTTTCATTTCCAGTAGGTTTTCAGACGTCTGGGAGGAAAGGATCTACAAAGATAGTCATCATCACTGGTAATTAGTTTGAATCTTACACTTCAGAAAGGACACCAGCTGATTTCTTCACTCAAGTGGTTTACTACTGCACTAATTGTTCAGTAGCTACTTTCAACTTGGTAACAGTAGAAGAGACACTTTAGGTAAGCTCTTTCAGGAGAAGGACACTTCAAAATCAAAGTAGTTCCATAACCTATGTACATGGTCTTCCACAGTCTTAGGTTAGCGTTCTCTTGCTTGAGGGTACACTTTTGGGCACTATTCTATCAGTTTCCTTTCCTCAATGGGTTATTTTCCAACTAGGGTTGTAGCTTACGAGCTTCTATGAGTTATTAATTATACTGAAGGCTGTTTTCAATACTAACTAGATACCAAGAAAAGGGTATTTTCTCTATTCAGTGAATGTTAGGAGAGCATTTGGATAGAGGCAACTGTAGCCAAGATGAACATTCCATCTCTAAAGTCCTTGACTGGGGCAGGTAGAATGTACAGTTGGAGAAGCCTTTACAACAGGTGGAAAATCTTCAGCTGTTGAGCTCAGAAGCAGCTCCAGTAAAGACAACCCCCACCACGTATTGGTTTGCCCTCCCTCAAGCAACCATAATTTCAGACATCACTGAGGAGTGGCTTTAAATGGCAGGCCTTTGGACTAGTGGCTAAGCAGCTTTTATAAAGGCCAAGTCTGTCCTCGGCTTCATCATGAGGTAATGACAACTGTTAAGAAAAAAATTTGGCATGTTTCTTCTGCATCAATTTCTGGGTCTCTAATCAGATAGCTGTAAAAGAACATAATACAGTACTATTTTCCTGTAGGACAGCCCAACTGTCAGCAGAAACTAAGCAACACTATTTTTCTGTCGGCAGCTCAACTCTCAGCAGAAGACTGCAACTGGCCACTGCAGTACTCTTGCGGTCTTCAATTTTGAAGTTGAAAGAGCACATGAAACCAGATATGCCTCAGGGAGATATCCTTTTATCTCACAATAGGTGGACAACTATGGTTCCCCTGATAAGGGAGGTAAGAGGAATTTAGATGAAACATCACTAATGACAGTTTTCCTAATGGGATTTACCTACAGAACCTTTGAAGATTGTGGCAAGAGATTGGAGGAGAATTGTGTGCTGTAAACTATTTATCATCAAAAGTAAGAGTATACAACTATGGCATACTGATGGAATCAGGGTAGTGTACAATCTGAGTCTGGCTGAAATTTTTGAAACCAGAAGCAAATTAGTTCACCTTGGTAAAATTTGTCACGGGAAGCCATAACCCAATATAAAATCATCTTTGGAGTGGAATATAATGGAAGTTAATCCGTTCAGTGCCACCTGTGGAGGATTGAGACCCCAAGGATTTAAGATGGCACACAAATACAAAGTGAGATTGCTAGCTTTAGCTTGACGGACAAATGAATCTGGTAACATTCGGGACATGGATTTAGGTACATAAATGATTTACAAGTTTACCTAAACAAACAATTAATAAACAGATTTTTTTGATGCAAGAAATCTAATAATACAATATGTTTGGTTTGCTCCAATGTAGTGACTGATGAGCATAAACAAAAATAGTTTTAAACAAAATATCCCAAAGAGTTTTGAAACTTATCTTCTCAATACACACTTCTTGCTTTACCAAAGGTGGTTCTTAAATCCTAGAGACAACAATCCACTGTAGAAGAAGGCGACTCTGGTAGACACATTTGCGTACATCAGCTTAGGTCCTTGGGGATGAACAAGTAACTGTTTAGGTAGGATGATCCTGCTGTGGAATAGCCATAAAGTTAGAAAAGGAAAATGAGCATATATATATTTGAGCTCTACAAATAAGATTTAATTTTTTCAAAACAATTGTTTCCTATTTTTCAGGGAATATGCATATTGTTTGGCCATAGTTTCAGTTAAATTCTCAATTCCTTGTCCTTTGTCTTTTGGGGTATTATCCCACTAGCTCTGTTGTCATATCCCATTTTCCTTATGCAGAGTGTCTCTTGCTTTTCAGGCAGGCTAAATCATAGATATTTGACGGTCTCCATATACAGTAACCAAGAAAATTCCTATTACAAACCCATTACAATAATTTAACCTACTTGAATAGCAACTAAGGCTGGAAATGTGTAGAGCTGCTGACACTGCACAAGGAAAAGGGATGTGAAGACATGAGCTAATACAATGTAACTCCAAAGGGCTTACAGGGGGTTAGGGAGTCAAGAATTGGAGTGGAGCCCTGTAGGGTCAGACAATATGCACATTTTTTGAAAGACATAAAAGAGGGAGACATTAAAATCTGCATATTGAGGAAGGGGTAAATACATACATACATACATATACCAAGGGACTTCCCCCAATTTTTGGGGGGTAGCCGACATCAACAAATGAAACAAAAACAAAAAGGGGACCTTTACTCTCTACGTTCCTCCAGCCTAACAAGGGAATCAACCGAGTTCAGCTGGTACTGCTAGGGTGCCACAGCCCACCCTCCCACATTATCCACCACAGATGAAGCTTCATAATGCTGAATCCCCTACTGCTGCTACCTCCGCGGTCATCGGAGGCAGCAGCAGGGCCTACCGGAACTGCGTCACAATCGCTCGCCATTCATTCCCATTTCTAGCACGCTCTCTTGCCTCTCTCACATCTATCCTCCTATCACCCAGAGCTTCCTTCACTCCATCCATCCACCCAAACCTTGGCCTTCCTCTTGTACTTCTCCCATCAACTCTTGCATTCATCACCTTCTTTAGCAGACAGCCATTTTCCATTCTCTCAACATGGCCAAACCACCTCAACACATTCATATCCACTCTAGCTGCTAACTCATTTCTTACACCCGTTCTCACTCTCACCACTTCGTTCCTAACCCTATCTACTCGAGATACACCAGCCATACTCCTTAGACACTTCATCTCCAACACATTCAATTTCTGTCTCTCCGTCACTTTCATTCCCCACAACTCCGATCCATACATCACAGTTGGTACAATCACTTTCTCGTATAGAACTCTCTTTACATTCATGCCCAACCCTCTATTTTTTACTACCCCCTTAACTGCCCCCAACACTTTGCAACCTTCATTCACTCTCTGACGTACATTTGCTTCCACTCCACCATTTGCTGCAACAACAGACCCCAAGTACTTAAACTGATCCACCTCTTCAAGTAACTCTCCCCATTCAACATGACATTCAACCTTGCACCACCTTCCCTTCTCGAACATCTCATAACCTTACTCTTACCCACATTAACTCTCAACTTCCTTCTCTCACACACTCTTCCAAATTCTGTCACTAATCGGCCAAGCTTCTCTTCCGCGTCTGCAACCAGTACAGTATCATCCGCAAACAACAACTGATTTACCTCCCATTCATGATTATTCTCGTCTACCAGTTTTAATCCTCGTCCAAGCACTCAAGCATTCACCTCTCTCACCACTCCATCAACATACAAGTTAAACAACCACGGTGACATCACACATCCCTGTCTCAGCCCCACTCTCACCGGAAACCAATCACTCGCTTCATTTCCTATCCTAACACATGCTTTACTACCTTTGTAGAAACTTTTCACTGCTTGCAACAACCTTCCACCAACTCCATATAACCTCATCACATTCCACATTGCTTCCCTATCAACTCTATCATACGCTTTCTCCAGATCCATAAACGCAACATACACCTCCTTACCTTTTGCTAAATATTTCTCGCATATGCCTTACTGTAAAAATCTGATTCATACAACCCCTACCTCTTCTAAAACCACCCTGTATTTCTAAGATTGCATTCTCTGTTTTATCCTTAATCCTATTAATCATTACTCTACCATACACTTTTCCAACTACGCTTAACAATCTAATACCTCTTGAATTACAACACTCATGCACATCTCCCTTACCCTTATATAGTGGTACAATACATGCACAAACCCAATCTACTGGTACCATTGACAACACAAAACACAAATTAAACAATCTCACCAAACATTCAAGTACAGTCACACCCCCTTCCTTCAACATCTCAGCTCTCACACCATCCATACCAGACGCTTTTCCTACTCTCGTTTCATCTAGTGCTCTCCTCACTTCATCTATTGTAATCTCTCTCTCATTCTCATCTCCCATCACTGGCACCTCAACACCTGCAACAGCAATTATATCTGCCTCCCTATTATCCTCAACATTCAGTAAACTTTCAAAATATTCCTCCCATCTTTTCCTTGCTTCCTCTCCTTTTAACAACCTTCCATTTCCATCTTTCACTGTCTCTTCAATTCTTGAGCCAGCCTTCCTTACTCTCTTCACTTCTTTCCAAAACTTCTTCTTATTCTCTTCATATGAATGACCTAATCCCTGACCCCACCTCAGGTCAGCTGCCCTCTTTGCCTTACGTACCTTGCGCTTTACTTCCATATTTTTCTCTTTATATTTTTCATACTTCTCTATACTATTACTCTGCAGCCATTCTTCAAAAGCCCTCTTTTTCTCTTCCACTTTTACCTTCACTCCTTCATTCCACCATTCACTGCCCTTCCTCATGCTGCCTCCAACAACCTTCTTGCCACACACATCACTTGTCAGCGGGAGTTTACTTGAGTAACTAAAAGAATCCCCAGGGTATACAAGTGAAAAGACTTCCACAGCTATTCCAAGAACAATACGAGTAATTTGGAACTTGAAGGACACCATAAGAAGAACGTCTGGAGATCTACAACTCAGGAATTTCAGCATCATACAATGCATACAAGATCAATTAACCTGAGCCAAAAGATATCCGAAACTGAACACTTTTACCATAGCAAGTCTAAGAGGGGTAAAAAAAAAAGTTTAAATTAGATGAAAGGAAAAAAATTGCCATTCTTTCAGATTCAGAAGAACAAGAAGCAAAAAGAAGAATAAACAAGTTGAAGAAAGCTTTAGTTTTGAAGCAGAGTGAACCAAAATAATTGTCTGAGGAATTTAATAGGGGGGCTAAAGTCAGATAATTTCAGAGGTAACCAGCCTCCAACTAAGAGGTCCTGAAATATACAGGTAATCATCACATCTAGAACATGGGGCACAAACATGTGACCACTAAGGCCTCAAAGCCAGTCGCATTGAGTAAAAGAGCTGTCTTTTCAAGTTATATTGCCTCAAAGCCAGTCGCATTGAGTAAAAGAGCTGTCTTTTCAAGTTATTATCATGAAGTAATGAAAAAGGTTATACTAGAATAAGTTTCTTTGTTGCTCCAACAACAACAATTCCTAGGCTAATCATACTTCTTGTAAGGACATTTCCAAGTGTGGTGGAAGATCCCATTTTTCAAACAAAAAGTTTTTACTCCCTTTCTAATGTTCAAAGGAGGCTCTTTGGGTTAAAACAGGCTATTAAAGAGGTCCTTGAGATTATGGAATCACTGGAGCTTTTGGGAATGGAACTTTTCTGTCATAAAAGAATGAGAGAGCTGCTCTCTCTCTCCTTGTAAACATCTTTTTCTATCATACACAAACGAGTTCCTTGCTTCCTCCCCGTGAGGATTTCTTTTCAGTCGAGAAGTACTTTAATTTCTGGAAGTGAGTAGAACCATCATTTTTTTTTTTTTGATGAATGGAGGTTGGAAGTGCAGCCATTCACCTGACTTTGGCATGAGAAAAGAAAATTCTTTAGCCAAATCTGAATATCAAAGAAATGGACCTGATATATAATTGATCAGAGCCCCTGCAGGGCTGCATTGGAAATGAGATGATCATGAACTGGCAGTTGGGGAGAAGTTTGTGATGAGGAAGGTGCATGAGAAATCGTCACTGACCATCATGAGGGAGTGGAAAGAGCATTAAATAGAGTTTGTCCTTCGGTGAGGTTGTCTTTGATCACCATAAGACCTGTTTTTAGAAAATAAGGCTACTTCAGTAACACAGAATACTGAAAAATGGTAGTTATGAAAACTTCCAAAGGGTTAACTGAAGCTGTCATGGAAATAGAATACCATTGCCAGAGCAAAAATAGAAATCTAGTACAGTACAAACAGTTATCAGTATAATACTTGATTTTATATCCTATATAATTAAAAATTAACATCAAAGTGTTTTATCTAAAAGTGGAAAATTCATTGGAAATGAACTCCATTCATTGCAATAAGTTTGTCAATGCTAAGCAAGATAGAATATAAATATCCATAGGTACATGCAACACGTATTTCAAGAAAATCACAAACTACAGATTCTAAATATTTTACATATTCTACTGTGAGCTTAATTCCAACACTGATTTTACAAAATATATGCTTGTAAAGATTTTCAGCAACATCAGTAAAGACATGGGCTTACTAATAAACACAAGTAGTAAGGAAATGAGCAACGAAATCTAGTTAAAAAAAAAAAGGATACCTATCCTGTTGCCCTAGTTAAAAAAAAAATTAAAACAAAAATATTTTCTAATCACTACAATTGAATTTCAATAACAGAATTTATTATTTCTATATTAACCTGATGTTCATATTGCTTCTTCACTAGAAGCTCAGTTTATTGGCATTTGACCATAAAATGTAAAATATTACTAATCTTTTTTCCTTTGAATAAACATACCTCTATGAAATTAATGCGATACTCAAGCAATAACAGGCAAGGAGTGAAATAGTGACACCCCAAAGGGGGTCTGTAATTTCAGTCTCAAAGGCAAACTATTCCCTATCCTCTTGACATTACAGGTCAATGAGGAGGAGGTAGGGATGTACAGCGTGGTCCAAAAGTATGTGGACTGTATATGAAATAGGTTATATCATTACCAGCGTATAAAATTTAATTGCCAATGTTAGTAAATACAATTGTATGTATATGTAATCTCGAAATAAATGTAATAATTTACTGTGCACCTACTTTTGGACCAACCTATATATGAACAAATTTTATTACTAAAATTCAGTTTATTTCTATGAATCTCTCCTTATATTCATATTGCTGACTCTCACACTCTAATGAAGGTGAGATGTCACTGAAGGAAAGACATAGGTCATTTATAGAATTTAAAATATAAAATAAAATTTTAGATAACTATCTATACATCTACCATGGCACTTTGTTTATTGACCAATATTTACCATTCATATATGAAAAGATTAGAAATTTTATGCTCTAAAAATTTATAGGAAATTTTGTTAAATTATAGACACATAAAAATGGGCAATTTTTCTATTATTGTCAATATATTTGGAAAAAATGTACATATAAAAAAAATGGGCAATCTTTACTATTATTGCCAATATGTTTGGAAAAAAATATACAAACAAAAATGAGGATGAATTGGGAAATTCTGTTTTATAAAATTTTTGATAAAATTATATTTAAAGTGCTTCTCGAAGAAAATTATTCAAGAAATAAAAGTACATTAAGTTTGAAATGACCCAAAATAACATTGTTTTAATGGGATAGAGTCGCACCCTTTAGGCATACTATTAGGGTATTTTGTAGCGATAAGGTTATGCAAGATATAAAGGGAAGATATTTCATCACATTCGGCATCATTTTGTTTTCTTCATCCTCATCTTCCAGTATCGAAGAATGAATTGAGATGTTATTTACTGGCATTCTTGCTAGTTTATAACTGGTACGGAAGCAAATGCAGATGTGTTATTAAGACTCATTTGGGCAGTACAAGCGCTAGTACGATTACATTTATTTACTTAAGTTTACCCATGATGAGCTAGTAACTGAGCTTGCTAACAAATGAAGTGCACTGCCACCTGAAACATGATGCAACTGATCAACTTTTGTTGAAAGTTCATCAGCAACATTAAGGGCTAAGAGAATCATACGATAAGCCACACTATCCACACATGAAACATTGTTGCCAACTGTACTTATATACCGTATAGAATATAAATAAGTTATATTTATGACAAATATATTAAAATTTTTCATGAGCAATTTAGTTAGGAACATTGAATTATGAAATGTAAGGTTGCTTAAGACTGCTTACTTAGGAGGGATATTAGGATCAAGACTACTAACTCTGCTTTCTGCTGCACAAATTTAGTTGTTTAAAGGGTGGCTAGATTGCAAAGGTTAACAGCAAAAGGATAAAAAATGAATAAAGAATTTGAGCCTCTGAAGAGGACCTCAACTCTACCGGTAAGGTGCAGTAAACATTCAGAATCCTTACTGAATGGAACATTACCCCCACTAAACCCAACTTGAGAAGTCAGGTTAGGGTTAGCAACCAGGCATGTAAGATCAGAATTGCAGTACAGTATACAGCCTGTAAGAGAAGATTCAGTGGCCTGAGACTTAACAAAGGAATCTAATAGGTTAAAAGCTTTTAAGCTCATTGCTATTAAATTTTGACAGGTTAAATGCTGTATTAGAAAATAGTGCTAGTGTGTCATTATTGTCAACATCTCCACTATAGACAAACAACAAGGTCACTATTTTCTAGATTTCCCCATGAACTAAAAGCAAACTTTGACCAAGAGATAACTTTCCATGAGAGGAACAGTGAGGTAATCAAACTCCTCACAACAGCTATTTAAATGTCAAAGTACTGTCCCTATGCAGTAATAGCTAACAATTCCAGAGGGAGACAACTAAAATATATCACAATTTGGAGCCTGGTAAACAGAGTATATTTAAACATGTGACACAGATTGAAATAACAAAGAGCCTCTGGTGCAACACACTTGCTTCCTGGCATTAACCGTTAGTGTGTCGCATTACTTTACTAGAAACAGGTCTATTGAAAGGAAAGATGGGGAGTTTAAATTTTAAGGGTAAATATTGATAAAACAAGTTTCTGGAGAAGAAGCAATATGAACATCAGAGATGGTTCATAGAAATACAAGTTATACAATATCTAAAAAGAAAAATCTATCAAACTATGATTTTACAGGTCCTATCTCTTTCCATCAATGTAGGAGTCAGCACTAAGAATATCAAAGTTTGAAAGAAATAAACAGAATTTTAATGATACAATTTATTAATTCTATGCTCACCAGATGTTTGTAACATGAACCCCCTCCTCCCCACAGACTAGTGATGACAAAATACTAGTGATCTAGTCTAGTCTAAAAGACTGAAAAGACGAAGGAACTATGGGATACTCACACCTAGATTGTTGCCATCAACTGCCAGATTACCTTAATATTTAACTAGAGAGGAAGAAAATGAGAAGTATTTTAATCTTCGCATTGACATCGGCATTTAAATAGCCTAAAGAGAAAAGCACTATGAACATCAGGGGAGTATAAGAATAAAGAAGATTATAATTAAAATTAAATTTTTATATAAAGTATACATACAATAAAGGAAATGAAAAAAAAAAATATCTTAATTAGATGCAACTGAGATTTCAATAACTTACCTGCCACCAGTACACACACATTAACACATGTCAACACATTCATTAAAAGTTTTCGTAGTAGTGTTTGAAACATGCACACGAAATTTTTCTATTCAACCTGTGACAAGCTTGATCTACAGTTTCACTGATCATATAAGATCCACAGGTAAAAACGCCATATACTTTTGCCTGTACAAAGTATAAAAAATATATAATCCATTATTATATGAATTACAGTATATAAAAGGCAAGTGATTTAAAATAATGGAAACCTACATCAATTAGGACCAACAGCAAGATCAAATTACTTAAATTCTTAAAAGAGGTAAAATCAGGAACAGTATTTAACAATTAGGATATAAAGTAATGTAACAAATCAGATGGACAACACTGATTACTGCTATTAAACTATGCTACTGAATTCACATTTTTATGCTACAAAATGGTTATTATTTGTTATAAAGAAAATACCACTAAATTAACATTCAGAATCTGCACAAGGACAATTCCAGGTCAAGTAACTTATTTGTCAGATGACATTGTGTTAAAAAAAGCATAAACAATTCGTAATCCAAGATAAACTTACTGATGTAAATACTATATGAAAACCATAGACCAGTACCGTATATACTCGTGTAATGTTCAACTTTTGAAGGCCTATTTTTCAGTTAAAAAAGTAAGGGTCGAACATTACACGAGATATATATTTGAAAAAGTAAAAATTTCTGGCCTACCGGTAGGTAAACGTAAGCTAGGCTTACGCGAACATTACCCTAGCCTATGCTACCTACCCGTAGGTAATCGTAGGCTATGCTTACACGTATATAAGGCTACCTACCGGTAGGTAAACATAGGCTAGGCCTATATATACAGTACTAACCATGTTCATTTAACACCACGCATATTATTAGCATGGATTTTATTTCCTAAACCATCATAAATAGTTTTTTCTGCTACGAGTAATGACTTTACCATAACGCAGCAGGTATGAAACTAGCAAACAGTCGGATTGCGTATGTTATAACGTGATATGGTTAATGAAAAAATTAGGCTCATTTTATTTAATTGGTATGGTACATTAATTGTTATTAATAATAAACCCCCCCAAAATTTCTTAATTGAATCCACATTTTTTCTCTAAGTTCGAACGCTAGTTTCGGTAACTCCAAACATTTTTGCAGCTTGAACGTTATTTGTCGTTTCAGCAGCTGCAATAAATTGAAGCTTGAATTTTGCAGTAAATTTTCTATATTTCTTGAGAGGTTATGTGTAAATTCTTATTCATATACATTGTGAGGAAAAAAACTACTAGCATAACGGATAATTATAATTACCGTAATTACCTGCAATTACCGGTAATGGTAGTTTGTTACGCAAAACAATGGACTAATTTTGTTTGCTACTTGTAGTGTTTGCTTGTTTTTGAAAGCTATTAGGCAGTGATGATAATCGGCTGTTCGCAACTAAAGTGTTCGCTAGAAAATGTGCGCTGAATACTCACTTGTTATTGTAAACAGATGTTAGTATTAAGTGTTGCTCCGATTTGTTTTATGCATTTGTTTGCTGCGCTCTGGCATAACCCCTACTTTGTTGGTAATTATGGTATGTTGGAGATAAAAGACCATTGAGGCATAACCTCTAGCCTACTGCCAAAATCAAGACTCGAACATTACATGAGGTATATGATGAATTCATGATTTTGAAGGCAAAATAGGGGGGTCAAACATTACACGAGTAAATACGGGTATGGTTCGGTACCTTCCATGTCTACAGCTATGATTCACCTTATAGCAATGTGACTTTCCTATGCATTCCCAGGAATCCTTCTAGTGATACATTAATAAACAACAAAGCTTTAGCTATGGCATTTCATATGGTTCATAATTCAGAGGTGACTCCTGCAAACCTTCTTTTCATAATGGTTGTTCTGGTAGAAGACACCAAGAAATCACTTGTAATTTCTTCTGCTGGTACATCTGCTACCTCCCTTGATTTCATTCTTTGTAATTGTTGTATAGAGGGCAGAGTAAGGGAGTGTGAATATGTAGAGGTGTTTCTTTCTCCTGGTCATTTACTTTGTTTTTGTTGTCTCTAGACTGCAGGAAGGGTAAAAGAAAGGTCCTGGAACTTAGCTCCTTGTAAGAAGTTTCACATGGCTTCACAGAAGTGCCACTCTTCATTGAAGAGAAGTGATGGTGTTTGCTTGCAGTTTGGTAAGCTTATCACTGTGATCAAGGTAGATCTGAAGGTACATGAATTTCCTACAAACTCTTGGGAGTGGAGTTCCTCTTTAGATTTTTAGAGGAGTTAACACCGCTTGCAGGTTCTAGTCATCTAGGTTTTGGCAAACCTCTTTGTGAAGTCTGATGTTATGGGCATGACCACTTACAATTATGTGACAATGGATCTGATTCTTACATCCTGACAATGTATATTGAGGTGACTGGCATGCATATTACTGTGCACCAACATAGGGTACTAAGCCAAGTTATTTAAGCTCATATGTCACTGTGCTTGAAAATGATATTTTGATTATAAAATAAATTTTTGAATATACTTACCCGGTGAATATATAATAGCTGACGTCTCCGACGGCTCGACAGATTCCAAAAAACTCGCGAGCGATCGCCATGAAGGTAGCGGGTGTGCCCACCAGCGCCGACTATCGGCCAGATACCGCATATACATGTAAACAGCTCCAGTTCTTCTCATCCCGCTGGGTCTCTATCGGGGAGGAAGGGGGGGCCTTTAATTTATATATTCACCGGGTAAGTATATTCAAAAATTTATTTTATAATCAAAATATCATTTTTAAATATTAAACTTAGCCGGTGAATATATAATAGCTGATTCACACCCATGGTGGTGGGTAGAGACCAGTATTAATACAGTTTACGGCGTATATGCTTAGAGTTTTTGACAGTTATATCATAACAAAACCCAAATAAATATAGGTACCTGGTAAGGAAGCTGACTCTGACGATTACTCTGCCTTGTTAGTCCGCTTTCCTCACGAAGCCCAGCCATCCTCTTAGGATGCTGAAAGACTCCCAGGAGCTGAAGTATCCAGGACGACAACCCATACAACAGGACCTCATCAAAACCCTTAATCTAGGCGCTCTCAAGAAATGACATTTGACCACCCGCCAAATCAAAAAGGATGCGAAAGGCTTCTTAGCCTTCCGTACAACCCAATTAAAAACATTTCAAGAGAAGATTAAAAGGATATTGGAATTAAGGGAATGTAGTGGTAGAACCCTCACCCACTACTGCACTCGCTGCAACGAATGGACCCAGTGTGTAGCAGTCCTCATAAAGAGTCTGGACATCTTTTAAGTAAAATGACGCGAATACCGACTTGCTTCTCCAAAAGGTCGGGTCCATAATACTTCGCAGAGATCTGTTTTGCTTAAAGGCCACGGAAGTTGCTATAGCTCTTACTTCGTGCGTCTTAACCTTAAGCAAGCAACGGTCTTTTTCACTCAAGTGAGAATGAGCCTCTCGGATTAAAAATCTAATAAAATATGACAAAGCATTCTTTGACATAGGCAATGAAGGCTTCTTAACTGAGCACCACAAGGCCTCAGATCCACCTCGTAAGGATTTAGTCCGAGCTAAATAAAACTTCAGAGCTCTAACTGGACACAGCACTCTTTCAAGCTCGTTGCCTACGATCTCTGACAGGCAAGGTATATCAAATGACTTAGGCCAAGGACGAGAAGGCAGTTCATTTTTGGCCAAGAAACCAAGCTGAAGTGAACATGTGGCTTTATCTGTGGAAAAGCCGATGTTCCTACTGAAGGCATGGATCTCACTGACCCTTTAGCCGAAGCCAAGCACACTAAGAAAAGCGTCTTGAGGGTGAGATCCTTCAGGGAGGCTGAATGTAATGGCTCAAACCTGTCGGACATTAGGAACCTTAGGACCACGTCTAAGTTCCATCCAGGAGTTGCCATACGACGCTCCTTAGAGGTCTCGAAAGACTTAAGGAGATCTTAGAGATCTTTATTATTGGAAAGATCTAAGCCTCTATGTCTGAATACAGACGCCAACATGCTCCTGTAGCCCTTAATAGTGGGTGCTGAGAGGGAGCGAACATTTCTCAGATGTAGGAGAAAATCTGCGATTTGGGCTACAGAGGTACTGGAAGAGGAAATAGATGCTGACTTGCACCAGTCTCTAAAGACTTCCCACTTCGACTGGTATACTTGATGGTAGAAGCTCTCCTAGCTCTCGCAATCGCTCTGGCTGCCTCCTTCGAAAATCCTCGAGCTCTTGAGAGTCTTTCGATAGTCTGAAGGCAGTCAGACGAAGAGCGGGGAGGCTCTGATGAAGACTCCTTACGTGGGGCTGCCGTAAGAGATCCATCCTTAAAGGTAGACTCCTTGGAACGTATACCAGCCATTGAAGTACCTCTGTGAACCACTCTCTCGCGGGCCAGAGTGGAGCAACCAATGTCAACCTGGTCCCTTTGTGAGAGGTGAACTTCTGCAGCACCTTGTCTAGGAGCTTGAAAGGTGGAAAGGCATAAACGTCCAGGTGAGACCAGTCCAGCAGGAAAGCGCTATGTGGGCTGCCTCTGGATCTGGAACTGGAAAGCCAGTAAGTCGAGAGACTCTTTGTCAGAGAGAGTCGCAAAAAGATCTATGGTGGGTTGACCCCATGTCATCCATAGCTTCTCGCACACAGTCTTATGCAACGTCCACTCCATGGAGATGACTTGTCCTCTTCTGCTGAGGCCGTCCGCCAAGACATTCATTTTCCTTGCACAAATCTCGCCAAAGGAGAGATGTTACATGCCTTAAATGGAGTTCCTTCTGATCCGTGGATCAAAGACCCGAGCCTTCCAGACTGTCCAGTGGAGCTCCCTAACCCAAATCCGATGCATCTGAAAACAACACATGGTTTGGGTTCTTGATCGCAAGAGAAAGACCTTCTCGAAGTCTGATGTTGCTGTCCCATCAAGTCAGACATGTCTAGACTGAGTTGGAGATTGGGAAAGAGATACTCACTAAGCCCTTCTCCTTGTTCCAATGTTTTAGGCGAAATTGGAAAGGGCATAGGTTGAGTCTCCCCAGAGAGATAAACTACTCCAGCGATGAAAGAGTTCCCACGAGGCTAGTTCAAACTCTTACAGAGCAACTGTTTTTCTCTTGCAAGTGAAGGACTTTTAACAGAGCTTGTTCCATTCTTGCGGGAGACGAAAAGGGCCGAAAAATCAGACACTGTATCTCCATTCCCAAATAAAGAATAGTCTGGGATGGGGTACTGTAAGTTACGACTTCTCTACGTTCGCTATGAGACCTAGCTCCTTGGTTAGGTCTAATGTCCATTAGAGGCTCTCCAGACAGCGATATAATGACGACGCCCTGATTAGCCAGTCGTCAAAATAAAGGGAGGCTCTGAATCCTCAAAAAATGTAGAAAGCTTGCTACATTTTGCAAGGGCCTTGTAAAAACAAGAGGAGCAGGAATGAGGTCGGAGTACAGTGCTCGACAGTGGTACATTACTTTCCCGTCCACAAACCTCAGATGTAGTTGAAAGTTTGGATGAACCGGGATGTGGAAGTATGCATCCTGAAGGTCGAGAGAGACCATCCAGTCGCCTTCCCTTAATGCTGTCAAGACAGATTTGGTAGTCTTCATCGTGAAGTTTGTCTTGACAATGAACACATTGAGCGCACTTACATCTTAAGTACTCCAGCAGTGAACGTGGCTGCCAGATCATTGGAGCCATCCCTGATAGTCTTGTTCCTGCAGAGAACGTGGCTGTCAGATCATTGGAGCCATCCCTGATAGCCTTGTTCATGCATGACATAATTGTACAGCAAAACTTCAAACGCTCGAAAAACTCCTAACAGGAGATGGTCTAGCTCTGAAGCCGACCATAAAATCTTGGAGCGTCTCATGGCCAGGCGCCGGGGAGAGTCTATGAGGCTTGAGAAGTCTCTCTGGGCAGAGGCAGGAACTCCCAAGCCGAGAACTTCTCCCGTGTCATACCAGACGCTCGCTCTATAAGCCAGTTTAAAAGGAGGGAAAGCAAAGGCTGTCTCCCCCAAACTCCTCCTGGTGATCAACCAGTCGCCTAGCAAACGTAAAGCTCTCTTAGAAGAGCGAGAGAGCACTAGCTTAGAAAACAACGGCTTCGAAGTAGCTAGGCCTAGTGTAAACTCTGACGTTTAGGCGAACGAGGAGCAGCAGTTACAAAATGGTCCGGACAAAGATCCTTAAAAATCAGCATGATTTTTTTAAAGTCCATAGAGGGCTGAGCAGCTTTAGGCTCCTCTCCGTCTGACAAAGTCCCCAAGGGAATATCAGTAGGAGGGGGATCAGCAACTTCCTCATCTGAAGGAACCTCGTCCGACAATTGCCGAGTCTCATGAAAAGGAGAGACCTGCCGCGGTGGCAATGCTTGACAGGCAAAGGCCACACGCAAAGGAGCAGCAGTAGCAGTCAAGGAAGCGACGTCATGTAGCTGCTGAAAGGACTGACCAGCAACAACAACAGGAGTTGATGGACGCTCGACGTCAAGTAGAGACTGCCTTGACTGCCAAGATTGAGCAGTCAAAACAACCCTTGACTGCGGTGCTTGACGCTCAACGTCAAAACAAGGCAACTGAGCTGGTTGGCGAACGTCCTGAACGTCAACACGAGACTGCGGCAGCGGCTGAACGTCAACACGAGGCTGCGGCAGCGGCTGAAAGTCAACACGGGACTGCAGCGAGTGAGGATCCAAGTCACGTGACTGACGTGACAAACTACCGACATCACGTTTCATAACGTCAAAAAGACGAGAAAATGCTCGTTTGGGCGGCTGACGGCCAGAGTCTCGTTTAGCGTAACGGCGACTCGAAAGCAAAGGTTCATCGTGAACCTGCTCAACGTCATACTTCTCCATAAGGGAGGCAAGCTTAGTCTGTATGTCCTGCAGGACAACCCATTTAGGATCAACGGGAGTCGGAACGGGCCGAGACGACGGTAACGTCTGTGTTGGCAAAACATTGCCTTTACCGCGATCCTCGGACCCCGTGTTACGCTTGCGTTTAATAGGCGAACTGTCTTCCGACGACTGCAAAGGGTCAGAGCTGTCCCCATGGCTACAGCCAGGATGCTGGACCTGTCCTGAAGGGACTGACTTCCGCTTTAAGGGTCTAGAAACTTTGCTCCAAGGTTTCTTTTGCGAGAAGCCTTCGGATGACGAGGAGAAAACAGCCTCGCTCGTCTTATGGTAGGGGCGATCTTGCGAGACACGCCCGATACCACAGAGGGAACGTCTGTTCGTTGGTTAAAGCCTCTCGTCCCCTTAAGTCCTACGAAATTACTTCTCCCTGGTGCAGGGGAGCCTGAAAGAGGTCTCGGACTAGGTGAACGACAAGCACGAACAGACGAACCCTCGGTCGCAACACTAAAAACACTTTGCGCACTTATTACTTTATCACTACGATTTTCTGTTTTTCGCACTTACTTCACTGATATCGTATTTTTCAATAATTTCACATTAGGCATGAATAAAACTGATTTCTACCTGAAGCACGCAATTCTCCCTTACATCAAAAGGTTATAATTGCGAAATGAGTCGTATAATGTAAGCACATTAGTACATGCAAAAATCAGTAAACATATATATCGAATAAAACGGAAATATATAAAGTTAAAAAGGATCAGTGACTGGGGAGGAGACTAAACACTAGTTCATTAAAGACTACGTTTTCAATCTCTCACCGTACAGTGCCTTGGGACGAGAATAAAAACTAAAAAAGTTTTATCCTTTCTCCCCGTACAGAGACTTGGGACGAGAGTAAAAAACTGAATCGAGAACGTTACTCGCTCCCAAACTCCTTACTTGGGACGAGAATAAAGATCGGATCGTTCTCTCTTCCTCTCTCTCTCTCCGTCTCTCTCTCTCTCTCTCTTGATTTCACACAGAAGAGAATTACCCACTCACCCTTCGTCAATAAACAGGTTATTTGACCAAAGGAAAAAACTGAAAGGACTAAGAAATTGAAAATTAACAAGTTCCTTTAAATTAGTATTTAAAACACTTCAGTTTGAAAGAAGAATGAACAAAACGTCAAAATCGATTTACTCTTTCTGCAAAGTGAAACCGTGATTCTCTCTTTCTCTATCGTAACGATAGAGCGCAAACTGCGTAGCATAAATAAACCAAACGTTAGTTCATCTTTGAAAAAAACAGCACGAAGACTATTCAAAGAAAATCTTTCATAAAATATCTTCTAAAAAAAATATTCATTTCATAACTCTTACAGAGCAAATGATTTAAACTTAACGAAAATAAAAGTTGAATGGGCTCAACGTTGTTTAACTTCGGTTTCCAAGTTAGGACCGCCTACTCTCGGACTAGGGGAGGAATAGGTAAGGCCGCATATAAACAAAACATAAAATTTATTTTGATGTTTAGTATAAATGGAAAGCTAATCGAAGAGGCCTAATAAAGGCGGGTGAGATATAAAATATATAGAGGAAAATCTATAATTAACAACAATAATTTATAACGTGATAAAATAATTGCTAAAAGCCTAAACCACACTTCCGTACACTAAGGGAAGGGTCGGCCATCTTTACTCTATGGAAAAAAACCAGAGATAAAAGAGCAAGGGCAAAACACTTTTACTCTCCTTTCAAAAGCATTTCTTTTGAGGATAGTATAGAATAATCCAACACGGCGAAAGCAATAAAACCAAAACCAAGTACTTCACCAATTCGGTAGAAAACTCGAGGTTATAATAGCGAGTGGAATCGACTTGTCGATGAAACCGACAGAGAAGAACTGGAGCTGTTTACATGTATATGCGGTATCTGGCCGATAGTCGGCGCTGGTGGGCACACCCGCTACCTTCATGGCGATCGCTCGCGAGTTTTTTGGAATCTGTCGAGCCGTCGGAGACGTCAGCTATTATATATTCACCGGCTAAGTTTAATATTTAAAAAGTAGTGCTTAGAGCTTCTTTCCAAGATCTTCTAGCTGTTCTACTTGAAATGCTCTAGAATTAGAGTTAACGTTTGTAGACAATCGTTCAGACCATTTATGATTAGTTTCATTGTTTATGGGTTGTGGTTTGGTACCAGGATCTACTAATTACAAGAGTTTTGTTTTGATCTTGATAGTAGTCATTAAGACAGGCTGGTCATCTGTTGCCTTCCCTTAGTTGAGGATTCTACTCCTCCTGTTGATAATTCTATAAGAATGGAGGGTCATATGCCCTTGGAAACAATACGTCAAATCACAGATGCACTTAAAACATTATTAGGCTTCTCTGTGAGAGAGGTGATTTTGGAAATGCAGCCTTGGCACCATTGTTAAACCAAATCCAATGCAGGAAAACTTGCTTTGACAGCAGTATTCTTAGCTTGCTAGATGGGCCTTGGAACACATTAAAAATTTGATCTCAGGATCAGACAATTCTCTTCTCTTCTGCAGTCGGGAGACAGAAAGTTGGTTGCCATGGCATTATCCAGGCAGCTGCTTAATCTATGTTAAACATGTTGGCTGACTTCAAAATCAATGGAGTATCTTTCGACGATGTCATGGCAAATATATTTCTATTGCCAGCCTGTGAATAGTGGTTTTCACACGCCCCTGCTTTATACACGACACCCACAAGGTGCTCGCGCGAGGGTAGTAACCTCTGCATTCCATGCTTTTATCTTTCTCAGGTATATTTGGAAGATTTATATCAGAAAAGTGTAAAGAAGGACCCTTTTCACCGGGCGTCACAGGTCGACCCAGAAATATTTCTATTGCACATGTGATTGTGTATTATTTCTATTATCATATTAATTGAGAAGTTGATAGATTGAATGTATTTATGAACTTCGGCTATATGGCAGTACCAAAGTGCAATGGAGGAAACCCAAATTTACAAAATAAAGTAACAGTTTACAGAGATTGGAAAACAGTGGTATGCAAGGGAAGTAACTCGAGTACCTGTTGACTCGGTTGGAGCAACGTTGCCTTCCATTTAAGGGTTTTAGGTTCAATCCCAATGTGAGGATGACTACCTCTATTGCACATATAATTTTGAGTTTACTTCCACCATCAATAAGCACACTATTCAATTTTGAAACAATTCTGTTGACCCCAGGACATTTGATTCCATAAATGTACCAGCCTCTAGATTTGCACTTAGTTGGAAATTTAAAAATATTACTTCCTCTCTTAATAATAATTTTGTCTTCTCTTTATTAATAGAGGTTTGAGTAAAGTCAATCTTCAAAATAATGAAATTACTATTGGGTTGAACAATAGTTACTCAATAATAAGATTACAGCTGACTGCAGCATCATCTTTTCAAAATAAAAGAAAGATGAGAATTATTTAAAGCTGGCAAATCTGTATCATTTTCTAACTGGATTTAGAGGCATGAAATGTGAATAAAAATACTGTAGAAAATGGATCTACTTACATAATATTTTTGCATAATAGACTCAAACACCAACTCAAAATTGGGCCGGCCAAAATGAGTAATAGCTCTAAGCCCAGTGAACAAAGATGTACCCGACAGCCTCTGAAAATGTCGCTCAGCAATATACTGAAAGTAAAATAATAGTTAAAAATACATGATGAAAATAAAAATATTAGCACAACTGACAAAATAGAAGTATTCCTAAAAGCATTGGTAAATATTTATTATGTGTAGTACTACAAACAAATGCAAGTTGGGAATAAATGTAAGATAAATACGTGTTTACCCCCTTTATCACAATGCAACTATTGAATGAAGATATTCATTAAGCAATATTTTGTAAGATGAATTTGTATCACAATTAATTTAAATGGAAATAAAAATTGATAGTTTCTTGGAATTTGGAAATAATCTAACATTCTACAATTGCCTTAAACTAAATTAATAAAAACTATTAAAATAAAGAATTATTTAACTAAGATGAATAAATATGAACAGTTTTACAGCCAACATTAAAAAGAAAAATGAAAGCAACTGGGGTACAGTACTAAACATAAGCTTTATTAAAATCTTAGAGTTTTTTCTTTTTGAGTGATAAATAAGGAACTTCAATACTCTTATACTTTTCTTATCCATTAAAGTTTTAACTACATACAGTGTATATATAACAAATAGTTTATAAGAAGCGTTTTCATCAACAATATTTAGTTAAATTGTCCTGGAAAATCATTTAAGCAAGATCTGTGGCGGCTGAAACCTTCTGAACCTAATTTTAGGCTGAACAGTTGGCCTCACTACCCAAATTTATCCAAACATTTATGGCCACCTTTATATTCAAATTAGATGTTATAAAATTAAAAAATTTTACTACTGAAAGAGGACTATTTCATATTGTTTATAGCTTCTCAATTATGATGAAATACTGTACAATTTTCCATTATCATAACTTCTGAAACGTTCTATTCGGCTTCAGTACATACTGTACAGTACTTCATTTTTTAAAACTAAAGAAAATAAAGTCTTACCAGCACTACTGTCCTAAGATCATACTTTGATCTAAATTGTGTTATGAAAGTATGGCTATTGATAATGCCATTTTTGTCAATCTCTTCTACTTCTCTGAGAATCTCAGTCATCCATTCAAACTGCTTCTGGCTTCTGGTTATCCATAAGAAATAAACCTGAAAACGTCAAGCTATTAAAACTAACCGACTTAAAAGCAGGAGTATACCTAAAGGTAACCCACGTTGTCAATCATGCATTCACCGGGCGTCACAGGTCTCTCCCCAGAAATAGATTTTTCCTTCGTCAAAATCCCTTTTCACAAGTATTGTATAAAAGAAACTAAAAGCTGGGGAGCAAAAGATATTTTAGGCCATGAATTTGCTGTCCTATTGACTCTACCTTCCCTGGGCTTATAGCATCCTGCTTTTCCAACTGGGGTTGTAACTTAGCAATTAATAATAATAATATTGCTTGTTGGAAGTTATGAGCTTACATCTCTTGATACAACATCGGTTAACAAGGTAGGTACATATCTTAGTAAGGATAATATAATTCTCTATAGGTAAGGCTGGTGGATCCCCTTTTGGGAGGACAAGATGCACTGTAAAAAAAAAAAAAAAAGTTGACAAATGGTCTGGGAAACTGGTTGTACCATAAAAATCTATGGAGTAGTTATATCTATTTATACAAAATCAGTTAAAACTGATTAAAATAAACTACATACTCTAAACAGATACCCTATAGCAACATTATGTGAATAGTAAATTTCAATAAAAGATATGATCACCTTTCTCAAGATTATATAACATACCTTTTTAGTTTTGAGAAGACTTTTAGAGTTTTTTATTTTGTCAGCTATTTCTTTGAGAATTGATGAAAATGGTGTGACACCTATGCCACTAGCAATGAAGATTACTACTTCAAAATTCCACCACATCTGATGGCTTCCCCCAAAAGGTCCGTCCACGTAAATCTGTATATAGAAAGTAATTTATTTTAGTGTGGGAAATTAACGTTTCAATGAATCTGGCAGATAGCCTTATTTGATGTTCCCATGCCCAAAGAGGATATAAATTACTTTTACAGCACAATTCTATCCAGGGTCTTTTGGCCTCCGGCTAACCTGTCTTCTACCCTTTACTCTTTATCAAGTCCAGCTAATCTCTTTTACTCAATTTTACAACTTTTACTTTGCCTTGCTTAAATTGCCAACTGCTCTATAACAAGATTTTTTTTTCTATGGACCCCATTACAGTAAATGAGAGTGATCTGCAACTTCTTTACAATTTTCTTTTATTTTACCTTGCTTGAATTATCACCTCTCGTGTAACAAGAAATTTGTTCAATGGGCCTCATGAGAGAGACCACAAAAGGAACTATTTCCTCCATTTACTTTGTGATCATAATTTACCCAATGTTTTCGTGGGTAAGGTACATCAGCTAAGAATTTATAAAAGAAATTACTTGTGTATCAAATAAAAGTTGGTTGAGGTAAATAAAAGAAATATCATTATTTTATGAACAAAGCTATGTTTGGTGCCAATAAGGAATGGTACTATATTATTTAAAACTTGATTGACTGAAGAAGTAATCATTCATGTTGGCAGATAATTCTAATGTACTTTGTAACAAGACTTTTTCCACAGTATATGACCATTTTCTAACAGTAAACCCTATATAATACAGGCAAGGATTGGTTAATGAAATATAACACTATTTCTAAGTGAATTTCATCTACCATATCTCTTTCTTAAATATACACAAACACATAAAAACTATCATAAAATTGTACGAGAGATACCGGTATTTCTGGAAATATGAAAGGCAAATCTGTAAATGGATATGTTCAACACTGAGCTAGTCTCGGTAAAGATTCATCTCTTTTACCATTGCAGCATTATATGGTCTTCATCCATAAATAATTGGGATTGGGAGTTACACTAAAATTGCTAGCAATTCGTGCTTCACCTAAGAAGTCATACATAATCCATTATATATTTTTTCAATACCTGATGATACTTTTCATCCTCTTGCATCTGTGATTTGTCAGGGTAGATGCTTTTAAGCTTATATGTCCAAGGTCCAACAGCCCGAATATGAACTGTCAAGTCCTTCTCATGGGGGGATGAAGACAATGTAAAAGGATGGTATTCCTGAAATTTACAAAATTATATACTGTAATATACATTACTAAATCATCTTAATTCTGAAATAGGCTTCTACTATATTCTATACTATGCTATTTAATACTTATTCATTCTAAACATACCAAGGCATAAAAATAACATATAACCATAACTATCACACAGTAAGATTAATAAATTTCAGGTTTACTGGCTTACATATTACAAGGCTATATAACTTCAGTGAACTGTTAATGCTACAGGATGAAATTAGTGTGAACTGTAACCGAGTTCCATATCATAATATAATATTCAACATATACTGTAAATCAATACTAGTAAGTTATTCTTACAAACTATATAAGGTGACAAGTAAGTCTACTAAACAAATAAAAAAATTACATTACCCCACTTGCATTGACATATCTCACATTTACAAAGGCCTTCATTCATAACAACTTTTTTATCCATGAAAATATCTCAAAATATTTAAAAATTGTTCAACATACAATAATGAATTAAATTTGTTTCATCTCCATCAAAGATATCTCTATCTTGAAAGTTGTCAGAATCACCGACTAATGTCATCCAGCCTAACTACTCTCCTTACAGTTTACCTTTATCATTGAACACATCTCTACCAAAATCTTTCCAGCATTTTTGGCAATCTTGAAAACTTTAATTTCTCTCCATTGCATACCTTTCACTTTTTCATATTCTTCATAATTTCAAGACTGATTTTTTTCATCCTTTGGAATTAAGTGTACCTTTTGTTTTTCATGAATTGATAGCTGATTTCTCCTGTAGAACTGGATTCTTTTACTCACATTTTAGTCATAAATGTCACTTAACAATTTTGGATGTAACAAAATTTCCAGTGCTTTCTTTATCCTGTTCATTACAGTATTTTGATTGCATAGTTCTTGGGGTTTCAAACTGTTGCTCAATAATTAGCTAGAAAGATAGCCTTCTTGTGACATCTGCCTGCTATATAAGACTTCTGCTGGGTGTTACAGCATTATATGTGAAGGATGCATAGACCTTAAATAATGTGTTAACAGGAGTGATGTGCATCTTTTATATTTAGAGTAAAATTTATCTGTAAATAAAGATGCCTAAATTTAATAAAAAACAATATTGAAGTATTTTGTTTTGTGATTTATGTTGCATCGTATTTGCCAATGGAATAAGCCTTTCTACAAGGAAATCTTGTGGTATTATGATAAGTGTTATAATCATGTTTGGTTTTTATTCGTTAGTGATTAAAAAAAAACATTAAGTGTTAAGTTCAATGGATTGAGGATTGGTGATGTTAAGTAGCTTAGTTAATTTAGGTACATATTAAGATAAGTTTTTATATTTTACTGTTAAATATAGCATTTTCAGGGAAATAAAAGCAAAATCAACTTACATATTCACTAATTCCTAGTGAAGCAATTCTGACCCACTGGCCTGACTTAAAACTGAAATCAGCAGGCCGACGAATCTTCAACAAAATCACATCTGTTGTAATATAATGGGGGCAGTTTAGTTTGGTAGTTCAGAAAATTTGAAACCTAAAAATATAAAATACTAAATACTCACATCAAAACATTTATGTTTCATAGATATAAACCCATTTCTCTTTTAGTTGGGATTTGCTTGTTTCATGCATTTCCAAGGACCGTTTTGCCAAGTGATATTTATTTTTTTCCATACCATTTATATTGTCATTTTCAACTTTACAACTTGCCTTATTCAACTAAAGTATTGACACACACTCTCACTCTCTCTCTCTCTCTCTCACTCTCTCTCTCTCTCTCTCTCTCTCTCTCTCTCTCTCTCTCTCTCTCTTTCTTTTTTAGATGCTATTGTAATATAAGCTCTATTTACTATCATCAAATCATTCTCGCATTAAAGGACGGTGGTTTTCTTCCATGTAAGAACAAACGTTAATTACATAATGTCAGAAGAATTATATGCCAAAATACATACATACAACAGGTAAACAAAACCTGTGAGCTAGCTTACAGTAGTTATAAAAAAAACTCCTTTCAGAGAGAGGTAAAGGAACTTTAATTACAGTGAACCCTCGCTACTTCGCGGTTCGACCATCGCGGATTCACCACTTCGCGGATTTTTTCCATAACCCATATATATACAGTAACATATATATACATATATATATATATATATATATATATATATATGTATGCATGTATTTATGTATATATGTATGTATGTATATATGTAGGTATGTATATGTGTATACATATAAATATATATATATATATATATATATATATATACATATATGTGTATATATATATATATATATATATATATATATATATATATATATATATATATATATATATATATATACACACACATATATATTTATATATATATATATATATATATATATATATATATATATATATATATATATATACACATATATATTTATATATATATATATATATAACGGATTTTGAGCGAAGCGAAAAATCTATTTTTGGGTGAGATAGCCATGGCGTCCTGATGGAAGGTTCCTGTTTGGTAGCTTCCTTGGGTATAAGACTACTAAGATATTCCCAGAGAATTTAACCACAGGTTATCACAGAATTCTAACTTCTGGAGCGAGTATCTCAAAGGTTTCCCTTTAAGACATCGTAATACAACAGGGGACACGCATGTCTGGTCGTGCCACATAGCTATCTCCACCCCGAACAGAGTTAACGCTTCGGTGTGTAAGGGCTGAGAATAGCTGGGAGCCGTTCCACAGCTAATCTCACTCGTGGCTACTACTGATACTCGAGACGTAAACAAACGGACGCCATTGCTCTAATGACGTCACGCGCGTCTTTATCCTGGCGCCAGTTGCTGCCCATCACCATGATACAATTGTGTAGGGTGGGAGCAAACTGAACGAAGTAGTAGGGAGGGTCCATCAGGACGCCATGGCTATCTCACCCAAAAATAGATTTTTCGCTTCGCTCAAAATCCGTTTTTTGGGCTCAAGCCATGGCGTCCTGATGGAAGAGTACCAGAGAATCAATGTATCGTGGTAGATTTTCCCCCAGAGTTAAGTGCCTAGGCATTGACAAAACAGCAAAGTAATCTTAGGTAAGAACCATAGGAACGAAGTATCCTGCCCCCCATTGGTAGGAAGTTCCCATGGGCTATGCCGACGTCAAAGTGGTATTGAAGGGCTATTCATCTTGACAGAAGAACTTTTAAGAGCTTAGAGATGAAGCAGAATGTTTGATATTTGTATAGGAACATTCTGAAGTAGGCCAGTGGTGGTTGGGCACTGTGTGTAGAGTTCATCTCCTGATTATCAGAAGTAAGTATTCGAGTAGGAACCTTACTGAGACAAGGTGAATATAATTTAGGAATAGACATCTTAAATTCTTCATGACCATAAGAAAGGAGGAATAAATAAAACTATGACAGTATGTATTTCATAGTAAGTAGGAGCTGAAAGAGACGCATAAGTAATAAAATAGAAATTTTATTTCACAATGCAGAAATTAAATAATTTACAGCAAAAGTAAAGTTCATTTACAGTAATAATAATGTACATAGAAATAAAGGCTTGCTCTTGAATCTGAAAGGGAATTTCAGGATTAGTAGGTACTCGTTCTCGAGGAACGCAAGTCTTTAAATAACACATCATGCTCAAGGCATGCGGCACTTGTGTGACACTATGACATTTCACCTGGGATAAGAACAGTTATAAAAGCACTAAGTGTTTTTAGACATCACTATGAATCACTCGAGGGTCAACATAGGCACCCGAAGAGTTAGAGTCCCAAGTAACTCACTGTTCTACGCAGAGTTAGGTGCAGGTTTCATAACACTACCTGCGGCTACCACAAAATGTTTGATTTCGTGCACTTGTTTCGCATAATGTTTAAAGAAAACTCGCGAGGACTTCCAGCCCGTAAAGTTCTTAAGGCTCTCGAAGTCCATGCTCTGAAAGAAGTTCAGAGAAGATGCCACTTTTCTAGGATCATGACCAGCGGGTGTACTGTTCGGATCCGCTCTGCGAATGAAGTAGGTGATTTTCGCTCTTAATTGTTTCAGTGACAGGTCGCTGCCCGATGTTTCTCCTTTGAAGAGTTGGCCTCCACCAAAGTTTGAAGTTCTGCGAAGATAGACCTTGAGACTCTCTACTGGACATAGAGAGACATCCTCCTTCAGGGGGCATATTCTCCAAGGGCCCCATCTTTTGGTGGGTAATTCATTTTTGGCGAGAAACATCGGATCAGGGGAGAGGGTCACTTCTCCTGAATCAGCAAACAGGATGTGTCCCTCTTCTCTTGATAATGCCACTATTTCGCTGACTCGAGCTCCCGAGGCGAGAGCAAATAAAAATATAACTTTCTGAGTCAGATCCTTGAGGGGGCATGAATCATTGTCCAAGTTGGAGGCGAAATGGAGCACCTTGTCTAGTGACCAGGAGATCGGTTTCGGAGGGGGTGCTGGGCGTAGGCGAGCACATGCTTTCGGCAGTTTGTTAAAGATGTCGTTGGACAGATCAATTTGGAAAGCATATAGAATTGGTCTAGTCAAAGCCGATTTGCAGGTTGAAATCGTATTGGCTGCTAATCCTTGTCCATGAAGGTGAATGAAGAAGGACATACAGAAATCAATGGTGATTTCTTTAGGATTTTTTGCTTTAACAAAGGAGACCCATTTCCTCCAGGATGATTCGTATTGCCGTCTCGTGGATTCGGTCTTGTATTCCTCTAGGAAGTCTAGACTTTTCTTCGAGATCCCAAACCTCTTCTTTGCGGCAAGGGAGAGAAAATCATGAGATGAAGGTCCTTGATTTTCGATGATGAAGCGAAGACAGTCGACTTCTGTACTTGTTGAGAGAGAACTGGGCCCGGGAGAGGGATCAGCTTGGGCTGCAGCTCCAGGACCAGGGGGTACCAGTTGCTCCGGGGCCACTTGGGAGCCACTAGGGCCGCTGTCCCTTTGAAGGTTCTCAGTTTGGAGAGGACTTTCAACAGAAGGTTGGTGGGAGGGAACAGGTATATCTTCGACCATCTGTTCCAGTCCAGTGACATGGCGTCCACCGCTTCTGCTTTGGGGTCCTCGTACGGGGCTACGTACAGAGGAAGTTGATTGTTGTCGCTCGTTGCAAAGAGATCTATCTGAAGTTCTGGGACTTGATGAGAGATGAAGGAGAATGATCTTGCGTCTAGAGACCATTCCGACTCTATCGGGTTTGTCCGAGATAGAGCATCCGCTGTCACGTTGCGGAATCCTTGTAGGTGAACTGCAGACAGGTGCCACTTCTTCTTCTCCGTCAGACGGAAGATTGGGAGAAGCACCTGATTTATCTGGGGCGATCTTGAGCCCTGGCGATTGAGACAACGAACTACCACCGAGTTGTCTAGGGTTAGACGGATGTGGATCGAGGGCGGCGGGGATAGCTTCTTCAGAGTAAGAAGGACCGCCATGGCCTCCAAGATGTTTATGTGGAACGTCTTGAATAGTGGAGACCAGGTCCCTTGAGCTTGTTTCAGGTGGGAGTGACCTCCCCAGCCCTCCAGTGAGGCATCCGTGTGGATGTTGAGTGATGGAGGAGGGTGTTGGAGAGGAATGGACCTTTTTAGGGCCATTGCTTCCGACCACGGCTTTAGGAGGCGTCGAAGTCTGTTTGGAAGCCGTCTCTTGAGGTCTCTTCGAGCGATGGATGCCGATCGTCTCCAGACTCCCGCGGCATCCTTTAGCTGTGCACGAAGCACTGGGTTTGTCACTGAGGCGAATTGTAGAGAGCCTAGAACTTGTTCCTGCTGTCGTCTTGAAATGCGTTTGGATTTCAGTAGTCGCTTGACAGACCCTGCTATTTCCTTCCTTTTCTTCTGGGGGATGGAAAGGCGGTGTGACTGAAGATTCCAGTGGATTCCCAGCCACTGAAACTTCTGAGCCGGAGAGAGGCGAGATTTCTTCTCGTTGATCTTGAATCCCAGGTGTTCTAGGTACTGGGTAACTTCGTCGCAAGACTTTGTACACTCTTCGGGCGATGGAGCCCAGACTAGCCAGTCGTCGAGGTAGGCCATCACCTGGACGTTTCTTAGGCGGAGCTGTTGTACTATGGCATCCGCCAGCTTTGTGAAGATCCGAGGGGCCACATTGAGGCCGAATGGCATGGCCCGGAAGGCGTAGCTTTTTCTTTGGAGTCGAAATCCTAGGTAGGAGGAAGCGTGATGGTTCATTGGAATGTGCCAATAGGCATCCGCCAGGTCTATAGAGACCGTGTAGGAACCTTGAGGCAGAAGGGTCCTTATTTGTTGAAGCGTCAGCATCTTGAATTTGTTGTTCTCTATGAACTTGTTGAGGGGGGATAAGTCCAGAATGACTCTGAGCTTGTCTGAGTCCTTCTTGGGAACGCAAAACAGTCTCCCTTGGAACCTGGTGGACTTTACCTTCCTTATCACCTTCTTGTTCAAGAGGTCTAGAACATATTCTTCCAGAATGGGGGTTGATTGTTGAAAGAACCGCTGGAAGATTGGGGGTGGTTGCACCCAACTCCAGCCTAGACCGTTCTTGATGATGCTGTGTGCCCAAGGATCGAAGGTCCAACGATCCTGGAATTGGCGGAGTCTTCCTCCCACCGGAAGCACTTCATTGCTTCTGGTGTCCCGAGGACTTGTTGCCTCGGCCGCTAGCTCCCTTTCCTCCTCTACCTCTGGAGGGACGACGAGAGGCGTCTCTGCTTGCACCCCTGGACGAGCCTCTACCTCTGGCATGAAAGGTAGTGGATGGCTGCTCAAAGGCAGGGGTGAAGACCGGTGACTGTGACAACACCGGTTGGGGGACCAATTGAAAGGTCTGTTGTGGTTGGGCAACCACTTGGGAGGTAGCGGGTCCCGGAAACTGACGTCGTTGTTGACGTTGCTGGGGTTTCGGCTTCTGAGGTTTCCTCTTAGGCTGAGGTCCATCGTCCTGAGAGGTTTTCCTTTTTCTGGACATGCCCCACTTGTGGAGAAGGTTCCTATTCTCCGTGGCGGCTCTGTCAGTTATTTCCTTGACAAGGTCAGAAGGAAACAGGTGCTTTCCCCAGATGTTGGAGGAAATCAGCCTCCGGGGTTCGTGTTTCACGGTGGCACCGACAAACACGAATTCACGACAGGCTCTACGAGCCTTTATGAAATGGTACAAGTCCTTCATTACCGTGAGTAAGTGGGATTTGGCCAGTACCATGTAGTGATCAGGTACTGCTGTGTCACAGGCCATAACTTCAAGTTGGACTTGATGAGAAAGAGATGCCGCAAGCCTCTCCTTCGTGTCTTGTTCCCGGCGAAGGAGGTGATCATTGAGCTTAGGGAGGTCTTCATTAAACTGACGTCCGGCGACGTCAGGATCGAGCCTACCCACGACGAAAGTATGTTGGACATCTTTCCATTGTCTAGTGTCAGGGGGTGTCACGATGGAGAAGGGTCTGCACTCCTCCAGTGCAGGGCAGGGTTTTCCTTCTTCCGCCGCTTTAAGGCATGCAGCTAAGGCCTTTTCCAAAAATGGAAGAATCGCAGTGTCAGGTGCGACATATGTAGGATGCTTCTTGCTCAAGGCAGGAAGCTTAGAGCAGGTAAAGCCCCTGCTCTTAAATGCGGAGGCTAGCATAGCCTGGGCCTTTGCGAGATCGAACACTATCTCTTCTTTAGGTTCGGTCTCCTCCTTCGAGGCAGGTTCGGAACGAAGTCGGACGTAACAGTCCGGGTAGGCCTCGAAGCTTGGGAAGAACTCCACATCTTCCAACGGGACCGTGCCGATCTTGTCGCTAACAAAGATCCTGCCGGTCGCAACAACCATATGCTCTGCATACCTCCACGGGTTGGCATGAGAGCAAGCTGGGAGATCCTTGACCGAGATCTTCTTCGTGTCTCTGGATCCAATCATAGACCTGATGGACTCCTGGTTCTCCTTCAGTCTGTCGTCCATGACAGCTCTAATCAGTCGGATCAGTTCTTGGGTAGAAGAGGAAGGATCCGGGGTCGAGGAGGTAGACGGAAGGGACATTTCCGTCGGTGTAGGAGTAGGCGGAGGGATGGACGAGGGAGTAGCTCCAATCTCCGACTCGGTGTATTCCACCTTGTCTTCGTCCTCTTCGGCTCCTTGAGCCATAAGCGTCTTCTCCGTGTCTTCCGAGACGTCAGAGATCTGTTCATCATCCTCGGAATCCAAACGACACTCGTGCATGGACTGAGCCATGACCACATCAGGTTCCACCGTAATTTGGACAGTGGGGATTGCTTCCTTTGGAACCACTGAGTCAGGGGAGGCCTTAGGGAACAACAGGGACCTCAGTTCTTCGGTGGCCAGGTACGGTCCAGTAGCATTTCTCTGAAAACCACGCACCCACTTGCGCAGTTTTTCACGAGCAATGTCTCTAACCTCCGCTGAGGGAGGGTTATGGAAGGCCTCAACTAGGTAGGCCTGGCAGACCGTACATTCCAGTGGATTCCAGAACTTCCAATCCCCTTTCTTGTCTGAGCAAGGGGCGTGAGTCCTGCACGCCGTATGTCCGTAAAACTGCGAGCGTTTCACAGCACAGTAGGCGAAATCGCACTTCATCTGCTCCTCCTGTGGAAGAAAGAGAAAATGAGTATGGGGGAGTCATAGGAATGGCTCTTAAATTAAGTTAATATTAATCATTAATTTTAACTTAAGGAAGGTGTGATGCATAGAGAATGAAACAGTAAAGGAGAACACGCTCCATGCATCTCGCCCGGCTGGTTACCATAGGCTTGGTCCTGGGATAATCCAAATGACCGAGATCATTGGATATAGTTTCCTAGGATTCCCATTATATTGGAACTCCATGGAAAGCCAAGGACAAGGTTGGGATCGAATTCATTCGGTTCCCAGATAAGAGCCAGAAGGCCTCATTAAGGGTAACTGCTTCTGGCAACCAGCCGCGCTAAGATGCACATAGCATGCTGGAAATAGAAGAATGCAAAGAGACAGCATGATCACTAATAGAGCAGTACTAGGTACTGATCTTAGAAGCAAAGCAGCTTATCTATTTGCAAGGTAGGGCTATCTTAGTCTTATGATAGCTACAGAGAGGGGGTGCAAGTATTCTTGACGCCTCCGGGGCATCCGGCAAGCCGCCGGTACGCCGGAGCTCGCTCCAGCATAGATTCTGGCACTAGAACAGACAATTTTCAAAGTCAGTTAGATACCAGGATGGCGGCCGCCGGCACAACGGCGGCACGCCGGCAGGGAGCGGCGGCTCCGGCAGCCGGAGGATGCTGGATTGGTGACTGGGGTAAGGATGGTACAGGTAGTATCGGGTTGCCGGCAGTATATGCCGGCACTCCGGAGATCGACCGGCAAGCGGACGATTAGATAGGAGTAGGAGAGCTGCCGGTAGTAGCCGGCGGCAGCCGGCAGTCCCTCGGTACACGGGGGGCTGGCGGCAAGGGTAGGGAAGTCACCAAGAGGGAGGCAGGTATTGCCGGCAGTAGAGGCGGCAAGAGACCGGCACCCGGATAGATAGAGAGACAGGGGGAGGGGGGAAAGGATGCAGGAAGTACCGTCAGGGTTCCAGACATCCCTCCCCCTCCCTGAGGGGGTGTACCCATGATAGAGACAGGCTCTAGCATCCATAAGCAGGGGTCACTAGGGACCGGGAGCAGGTAGCCCAAGGGAGGACTAGGGAACACCCAAGAGGGGGGGGGGAGACTCCCCTATACAGAGCTACACTAGTAACTAACCTTATAGGACACTATGAAGGTATATGTACCAGAGCGGACAGCTCAGGGAAGCTCGGGTAGCCCTACTCATCCACCCTAAGGAGGATTTGTAGGACAGGGGACAGATGAGTATAAACTAACCTAAGCATAGGCTAGGCTATACAAGAGATAGGTGGGGAGGGAGAAGAGAGGGGTCTTCCCAGGAAGGGTTTCTGTACCAGAGCGGCCACAAAGGGAAGGGAGGACACTCCCTAACCTAAGATTAGGCTGATCGGCTAAAACGGTGCAAGAGTACAGTTTCAGCATGGAACAGAGAAACCTTCCTAACCCGGCCTAGATCAGGGCTAAAAGTCCTGAACTAGGCAAGGAAGAAGACGTATCGCTATCGCAGGAAAGTCGTAGACTATCCTAGCCATAGAGGTAGGCTAGCCTAACCTCACTCTCAGACGCAATCCTAAAGGGGGTTCATTCCTTTAGGGAGGACTGAGAGGCGATATAATACTCTATTAGACAATAAATCCCTTTACTCAGAAAAGGGATCAAGGCTAAATAGAGGGAGTGCCAAGGCAGGGGATGAAGGAAGCATATAGGGGTCCTAAGGTTAGGTTAGGCTAGAAAGAATCACTGACTAGCCTATCCCCTATATGGTCCCTGAAGGCGAAAACATTTGCATCACTAGTCAAAAGTATTGTAAAATAATAATGCCACTATCTTCATAACTTAGTCTAGGATCACTGATAAATCATGCATGAACACTTGTATATAGGCTCCTGGCCTGGGGGCTATAGTAGCCGACTGGTATGAGGTCAATCGATGACCGATAAAAAGCGTCTAAACACGATATAAAAGTTCCTAGCTATGAAGACTAAATAAACTAATGTATTCGATTAGTATATAATGCCGGAAGCGTTGTTGTGGCTAACTAAATAAGACATGCAAAACAACAACGACGCCATAAAATGGCGGGTCCGGTAGAGGCACAGCTCTGCCACAAAACATCAATTATTTCGCGAAATAATATTTACTTTACGGCCAGAGCTTAATTAAACAATACTGGAACCTTGTACTCAACTTTCCAGAAGAAGGCGAGGCTGAAGGTAACGACATAGCGAAGATGCAAAGCGATAAAGTTCACACAAGGGAAAATCCGTCTAAGTAGGGCAGCTACTAAACAAAGGATAAAGACGCGCGTGACGTCATTAGAGCAATGGCGTCCGTTTGTTTACGTCTCGAGTATCAGTAGTAGCCACGAGTGAGATTAGCTGTGGAACGGCTCCCAGCTATTCTCAGCCCTTACACACCGAAGCGTTAACTCTGTTCGGGGTGGAGATAGCTATGTGGCACGACCAGACATGCGTGTCCCCTGTTGTATTACGATGTCTTAAAGGGAAACCTTTGAGATACTCGCTCCAGAAGTTAGAATTCTGTGATAACCTGTGGTTAAATTCTCTGGGAATATCTTAGTAGTCTTATACCCAAGGAAGCTACCAAACAGGAACCTTCCATCAGGACGCCATGGCTTGAGCCCAAAAATATATATATATATATATATATATATATATATATACTGTATATATATATATATATATATATATATATATATATATATATATATATATATATATATATATATATATATATATATATACTGTATATATATATATATATATATATATATATATATATAAATATATATATATATATATATATATATATATATATATATATATATATATATATATATATCTAAAGTAGTAAGATGTGATGTAGTCCTAAGGGAATAGTATGGGAAATATGTCTGGGTAATAAGCAAAGCTCTACCTCCAGTTTGTTTCTTCATTATGATCAGAGATAAATGTAAACAAAACATTGGTTGCCATTTTTTAACGTGCTTTTTAGCGTGTTTAGGAAACACATGATATAAAATTGCCTTTAATATTTGTGCCTGTTTTAGTTTAGGGTACTGTAGTACATGCATTAAGTGTTCTGTACATTAAAGGGTAGTTTGTTAACAGTACTACGTACAAGGGAAAGTTTTAAAAGTCTGAATATACATGTTGAATAAATAGGTAAATATGGTGTCACTACTTCGCGGATTTTCACCTATCGCGGCCGCGTCTGGAACCTATCTACCGCGATAAACGAGGGTTCACTGTATTAAGAGATTTCATTGAAATACAACAATAAATAAGGGCTCTGTATGATTACTTTGTGATGCTAACATTTTTCTACATCTAATGCTTACTTAAGCTGTTTTCAAAACATATATTCCTTGTACCAAATTTCAATGATGAGTTTTAATTCTCTATCTTAAAAGGAAACCATAAGACTACAGTAGAACCTCGGTTTACAAATTTAATTCGTTCCTAATGCGAACTCGTAAACCGAAAAATTCGTATCGCGAAACGAATTTCCCCATAAGAATGTTATAAAATCGAAATAATTAGTTCAACCCATCTACAAAAACCAATTTTCACAAATTTTTCCTTACACATACAGTACTCTACACAAAATTATTAGAATATTGCAGTCATTTAATGATGAAAATATGGATATGCATGTACAGTAAACCTGAACTTTACCTTAGAGGAGTGTCGCTGCTGGCTTGATGGAGACGAGAGGAGGGGGAGGAGGAGGAGGGGGTTACTGCTTGGAGGGAGAATCTCCCTCCATGAGAACTTCAGGAACGTTGACTGGAGTTCTCTCGCGAGAATGGCGTTCACTATCACTGGTTTTGCATTTGCGAGACTCTTGGTCGTCGTTTATCACAGTTCTTTTCTCCCCCTTCACAAGATATTTTTCAATAGACACCTGCTTTTGTCTGTTCTTTAAAATTTTATAGAAGGGACCCACCCCATTATCGACTAATAAATTTATTGCACGGTCTGTTTCAGCCTTATTTGGGATATTTTCCTCAAGAAAACTTTTCACGTCTTCCCACTTCTTTAAAAAATCTTTTATCTCACTCGAAGACAGTGATTGTGCAGTGCCTCCCTCCTCCTCAGATGAGATTTCCTCTATTACCTCTCTTTGCTGCTGCTCGTGCAGGTCCTTCAGCTCCTCGGTGTTCAGCTGCTCCTTATGCTCCTGCAGGAGGTCGTCGATGTCATCCGTGTCCACCTCCAGCCCCATTGCCTTGCCCAAGAACACAATATCCTCGTCAACTGCTTCCTCCTGGTTTGGTTCGAACCCCTCGAAATCCCGTTCTGCAACGGTGTCGGGCCACAGTTTCTTCCAGGCGGAATTGAGGGTTCTCCTGGTGACTCCTTGCCAGGCTTTATCAATTAAAGTCAGGCAGTTGTAGATGGAGTAGTGATCCTTCCAAAACTCTCTGAGGGTAAGGTTGGTGCCCTCTGTTACTTCAAAGCAGCGCTGGAACATAGCTTTGGTATAAAGTTTTTTAAAATTTGAGATCACTTGCTGATCCATGGGCTGGAGTATTGGAGTGGTGTTGGGGGGTAGGAACTTCACCTTAATGAACTTGTATTCCTCCGCTATGTCCTCTTCAATGGCTGGAGGATGGGCAGGAGCACTGTCCATTAACAGCAAGGCTTTGAGTGGGAGGTCCTTCTCCAGGAGGTATCTCTTGACTTCGGGACCAAAAACCTCGTTCATCCGCTCAACGAAGAAGATCCTTGTCACCCAAGCCTTCGTATTAGAACACCACATGACGTGCAACTTTTTCTTCTGCACATTGTTCTTCTTGAAGGCTCGTGGATTCTCCAAGTGATACACCAGGAGAGGTTTAATTTTGCAATCCCCACTGGCGTTGGAACAGAACAGCAGGGTTAGACGGTCTTTCACGGGCTTATGGCCAGGAAGAGCCTTTTCTTCTGCCGTCATATAGGTCCTCCTGGGCATTTTCTTCCAAAAGAGGCCTGTCTCATCGCAATTAAACACCTGTTGGGAAACGTAGTCCTCGGAGTCCATGAGCCTTTTGAACTCTGTCACAAAAGACTCTGCTGCCTTCGTATCGGCGCTGGCCCCCTCGCCACGCCGAACAACACTATGGATACCCATTCTCTTCTTGAATTTTTCAAACCAACCACGGCTTGCCTTAAAACTTTGTTTTTCTGCTGATGTGCCTGGCTCACTTCTCACCAAGTCCTCGTAAATGGTTCTTGCCTTCTCGCAAATCATGTTCTCATTTACTGAATCTCCTGCGAGCTGCTTCTCATTTAACCACACCATTAATAAATTTTCTATGTCATCAAGAATAGGTGGCCGTTGTTTTGACAACGACGATACACCTTTAGCTACTTTAGCGGCCTTTATTTCTTCTTTTTTCTTTAATATTGTGCATATCGTCGACTGCGAGCGATTGAAAAAACTAGCAATGTCTTTCACACGCATGCCTTGGTCATGCTTCTCGATGATCTCCTTCTTCATATCGATCGTTATCATCAGCTTCTTCTTACTGCTTTCCTTCTTCGACATCTTAGGAGCCATTGTCTATCACAATAATACAGTACAGTACTGTAATCACAAATGAGTGAAAATAAAACAAATCACATACCACGTGTAAAAATCACAAAGAAATCGTCCACGAATTCACTAAGTATGTATGCTATCGAGACGGCGGATACTGAGATAATGAACGAGTGAAGGGGGTAATAAATGGGTTTAGGGGGTGGGAGGAGTCACGTGAATCCATTGTGAGATGCTGTCGTTAAGTTATTTCCATGAAAAATGCGATCGGGAAGTGGGGCGTTAACACTTTTCCACAAAAAACGGCGCGTGGGAGGGAAATTTAAATTCGTTAACCAATACAATATTCGTTAACAGAGACGAATTTTTCAGAGAAAGTCCCTTCGTAAACCGAAAAATTTGTAAGCGGAGTCGTTCATAAACCGAGGTTCTACTGTACTTATATAATTATTATTTTGGAGATGAGTACGTTCAAAGGTCTCAATGCAGTTTTCATTTTAAAGGAAACTTTAAATAAACCTGCTCTAACTTTTCAAAGACAATCAATTAATGAATGATTAGTTAACCTTATACAACAAGGATAAAGAGCAACAAACACCGCTAACAACAATCAAGGATTTCACTTGGCTAACAAATTTGTTTGAATGATGCAACATGTTAATGAGGTGACATCAAAATACTGTACATACAGTACAATATTCTGTAACTATATTTCAAAGAATATAAATATATCATCAACTTCTAGCAGAAACACAAGTGAGTTATGAGTTGAATATATAACAAGACTATAACTTACTTGATGGAAGGTGAACAGCACTCATTACATCAAATTTTATCTTGCTCCTTGACATAGTAATCAACTTGTCAAAACTAAAGATAATGCATGGCCCAAGAAAGAAGTAATAAAAGAATGGATCCTGAAAAATAAGAATGAATGAACATTTTAAAACAAAATTCATATGTATTAAATTAAAACCCCAATACACTAACTTACACCCCAAGAACAAAGTTCTTCATCATAAAATCCCAAAGCTAATATTCTTCTATTAATCTACATCCAGAAATCCTCTAATAAAAATAAAAAATATTATATAACTGAACTGAATTAGACAACACTGATCAATGGCAAGCCATAATGGAAGGTTCTGGGAGGTGGAAGGGAGGCATATTAAATCCCAATATGCATTGGAGACAAATTCTCTCAGCACATTGTTTATATGATTTAATGTGAATGTTACTGTTACAGGCCGTAATTCTGGCAAGTATCATCTTAGAGGCCTCATTTGTTATAATGTTCACACAAGTTCTGGTAACTACAAGTTGAACCACTGGGGATGAGAAAGTGCACATTTGGAAACAACAAGAATGCCAAAATCCTCATCTAGATACTCTGTCAGACAAATTTCTATTATTTCAATCTTAACTTTTTTTTATATCTCCTATCACTTTTACCATTATAAATTTAACAAGGCTAACAGAAAAAATTACACATTTCCAGTTAGTATCCCATATTTACTTCACTCAACAAGGCTAACAGAAAAAATTACACATTTCCAGTTAGTATCCCATATTTACTTCACTCCCCAATATTAAGCAAACATTGGCATTGGTCAGGGATGGTTTTAATTGGTCTTACATAATAAACAGGAATACCTGTATCATGGTTACATAATGACTTTCTTATTGGTTGGTTGTTGGATACTCAAAGGCCTTCATCAGAAATGAAATGCCATACGTTTTTTAAAGCCATACTGTTAAATCTCTATTAATTTTATTAACTGTTTTCTCTCTAAGTTCAACATAACTCTGGCTTTTCAACGTACTCAAGATTCATAATTACTAAATCCATTTTAAAAAACAAAATGGTTATATTTACAACTTAAGAGTTTTTAATCATAATGTATCAATTGATGATCCCCTCCTATACCTTCTTCATGGCCTCAAAATTCTGGTCAGCATTGTCTTTATTTCTCTATCATTATTGATCCATCCCTCCATTTGACATGAATTTATACCTTTTATTTTCACTCATGAATATTTCATCGATAATTCTTTGGGCTACTCTAACACTAATCAAAATCCCTATATGCAGTACATGGCTGCATCTGTATTATCCACTAACTTTTCAAATTTATCTTATTTATTTTTTCTTTACTTTTATGATCTAAACTACTTTTGCATGTTTGTTAGTTTATCATCTGACATCTAAGGTTCTTTCTTACCTCATATCCCAGAAATATGTCAAAATACAAATCAAATACCTTTATAATAAACTAAAAAACAACTTACCATATTTAGGAGCTTTACGTCCCAATCTTTAATGACATTCAATTATCAAAATATTGCCTCCTTCACAGTAGACAAAATAAGTGAGGTTATATAGGAGCTATATAAAAAATTTATTACTAACCTGAACTAGTCTTCCAAATCCATGAAGTATGATTAGAAAATAAAATAGAGGATAAGTTCTATGGGTTATCCAGAACCACTTGAAGAAATGTCTTCGAAGTTTATATGCAAAAGCATAGATGACCGCTGTTTGGATTGCCAAAAATATTCCGGTAAGACCAGTAATTGTTTGCCAGCCCCAATAATGAAACTTTGGTAGTATGTGTGATCTGAAATATGTTATTTTGATTATAAAATAAATTTTTGAATATACTTACCCGGTGATTATATAGCTGCAACTCTGTTGCTCGACAGACAACTCTACGGAAAAAACTCGCCAGCGATCGCTACACAGGTTGCGGGTGTGCCCAACAGCGCCATCTGTCGACCAGATACCCAGCTCTCAATGTAAACAAAGACTCAATTTTCTCCTCGTCCCACTGTGTCTCTATTGGGGAGGAAGGGAGGGTCATTTAATTTATAATCACCGGGTAAGTATATTCAAAAATTTATTTTATAATCAAAATAACATTTTTCAATATTTAACTTAGCCGGTGATTATATAGCTGATTCACACCCAGGATGGTGGGTAGAGACCAGTAATATATGTTTACACTTTTATGAGCTAAGAGTTTTTTATTTCATTTTAGAAGTTATCAAAATAACAAAAACAAAATAAATAGGTACCTGGTAAGGAAGTCGACTTGAACAATTACTCTGCCTTTTAAGTACGTCTTCCTTACGGAGCCTCGCGATCCTCTTAGGATGCTGATCGACCCCTAGGATCTGAAGTATCAAGGGTTGCAACCCATACAACAGGACCTCATCAAACCCCTAATCTAGGCGCTCTCAAGAAATGACTTTGACCACCCGCCAAATCAACCAGGATGCGAAAGGCTTCTTAGCCTTCCGGACAACCCATAAAAAAAACATTTCAAGAGACAGATTAAAAGGATAAGGAATTAGGGAATTGTAGTAGTTGAGCCCTCACCCACTACTGCACTCGCTGCTACGAATAGTCCCAGTGTGTAGCAGTTCTTGTAAAGAGACTGGACATCTTTCAAGTAAAATGACACGAACACTGACTTGCTTCTCCAATAGGTTGCGTCCATTATACTTTGCAGAGATATATTTTGCTTAAAGGCCACGGAAGTTGTTACAGCTCTAACTTCGTGCGTCTTCACCTTAAGCAAAGTTCGGTCTTCCTCACTCAGATGTGAATGAGCTTCTCGTATTAACAATCTGATAAAGTCAGACCAAGCATTCTTTGACATAGGCAAGGATGGTTTCTTAACTGAACACCATAAAGCTTCAGATTGGCCTTGTAAAGGTTTAGTACGCTTTAAATAGAACTTAAGAGCTCTCACAGGGCATAAGACTCTTTCTAGTTCATTGCCTACGATCTCCGATAAGCTGGGGATATCGAAAGATTTAGGCCAAGGCCGAGAAGGCAGCTCATTTTTGGCTAGAAAACCAAGTTGCAGCGAACAAGTGGCTTTTTCTGACGAAAATCCGATGTTCTTGCTGAAGGCATGAATCTCACTGACTCTTTTAGCCGAGGCTAAGCATACCAGGAAAAGAGTCTTAAGAGTGAGATCTTTCAGGGAGGCTGATTGTAACGGCTCCAACCTGTCTGACATGAAGAATCTTAGTACCACGTCTAAATTCCATCCAGGGGTAGCCAAACGACGCTCCTTGGTGGTCTCAAAAGACTTAAGGAGGTCTTGCAGATCTTTATGTTTGGAAAGATCTAAGCCTCTATGCCGGAAGACCGATGCCAACATGCTTCTGTAGCCCTTGATAGTGGGAGCTGAAAGGGATCGTCCTTTTCTCAGGTATAAGAGAAAAACAGCTATTTGAGCTACAGAGGTACTGGTCGAGGATACAGAAACTGACTTGCACCAGTCTCGGAAGACCTCCCACTTCGATTGGTAGACTCTAATGGAAGACGCTCTCCTTGCTCTAGCAATCGCACTGGCTGCTTCCTTCGAAAAGCCTCTAGCTCTCGAGAGTCTTTCGATAGTCTGAAGGCAGTCAGACGAAGAGCGTGGAGGCTTTGGAGTACCTTCTTTACGTGTGGCTGACGTAGAAGGTCTACCCTTAGAGGAAGACTGCTGGGAACGTCTACTAACCATCGAAGTATCTCGGTGAACCATTCTCTCGCGGGCCAGAGGGAAGCAACTAACGTCAACCTTGTCCCTTCGTGAGAGGCGAACTTCTTCAGTACCTTGTTGACAATCTCGAACGGTGGGAATGCGTAGAGATCCAGATGTGACCAATCTAGGAGGAAAGCATCTATATGTATTGCTGCTGGGTCCGGGACTGGAGAGCAATAGATTGGAAGCCTCTTGGTCAGCGAGGTTGCAAAGAGATCTATGGATGGTTTTACCCCAAGTGGCCCAAAGTCTCTTGCACACATCCTTGTGGAGGGTCCATTCGGTTGGAATTACTTGCCCTTTCCGACTGAGACAATCTGCTATGACGTTCAAGTCGCCTTGGATGAACCTCGTTACTAGGGAGATGTCTTGACCTTTTGACCAGATGAGCAGGTCCCTTGCGATCTCGTACAACGTCAGTGAGTGGGTACCTCCTTGTTTGGAGATGTACGCCAAGGCCGTGGTGATGTCCGAGTTAACTTCCACCACTTTGCCTCGAAGGAGAGACTTGAAGCTTTTCAAGGCCAGATGTACTGCCAACAGCTCCTTGCAGTTGATATGCATGCTCCTCTGACTCGAGTTCCACAGTCCTGAGCATTCCCGACCGTCTAGTTTCGCGCCCCAGCCCACGTCCGATGCGTCCGAGAAGAGAACGTGGTTGGGAGTCTGAACAGCCAGGGGAAGACCCTCTCTTAGGTTGATATTGTCCTTCCACCAAGTCAGACAAGACTTTATCTTTTCAGAAACCGGGATCGAGACCGCTTCTAGCGTCTTGTCCTTTTTCCAGTGAAAAGCTAGATGGTATTGAAGAGGACGGAGGTGTAGTCTTCCTAGTGACACAAATTGTTCCACGGATGACAGCGTCCCTACCAGACTCATCCACAGCCTGACTGAGCAGCGTTCCTTCTTCAGCATCTTCTGGATGGATAGCAGGGCTTGATCTATTCTGGGGGCTGATCGTCTTGTTGTTCAGCAACGTCCTCATCAGAGGGTTCCACATCCGAAAACTGATGAGGAAACGGCAACGGAGTGGGCAACGTCTGGCTCGCTGAGTCCGGTCGCACTGGTGCATGCGTGACGGAGCCGGACGCAACATCATGGAACTGCTGCACAGTCTGTGAACTGTCAGCAACCATGGGTGCGCGAGGAAGCACAGCGTCAACCCGAGACTGTCTAGACCGTCTGGGTTGTGCAGTCAACACCCTACCGGGTTGCTGAGGTTGACGCACTGCGTCAAAACAAGTCACCTCTGCTGGTTGTTGAACGTCCTGAACGTCAACAACCACCTCCGAGCGTCGCTTAACGTCAACGTGCGGCTGGCAACCCACACTGGGTCGCATCGGTGGAGGAACCACCTCAACTGGCAGACGCGAGTAGGTTACCTCAGCGTCAACAGGGCGCACAACCGACCGGTTGGAAGGTTGTTGGCCAGAAGGTTCGGTAGCAACCTTCTCCGCATTAAAGTCCTCTATCAAGGACGCAAGCTTGGACTGCATGTCTTGCAGCAAAGCCCATTTAGGGTCTACGGGAGCAGGTGCGGCAACAGACGGGGTTAGCGACTGAGGCGGTACCGCTTACCATCCCTGAAAGCCTTGTTATGCATGACATAATTGTACAGCAAAACTTCAAAGGCTCGAAAACAGCTGTGAAGTTGACCTGTAAAAAACTTGGAGCGTCTCCTGGCCAGGCGCCAGGGAGAGTCTACGAGAATTGAGAAGTCTATCTGGGCAGAGGCATGAACTCCCAAGCCGAGAACTTCTCTCGTGTCATATCAGACTCTCGCTCTATAAACCAGTTTAAAAGAAGGGAAAGCAAAGGCTGTATCCCCCAAACTCCTCCTGGTGAAAAACCAGTCGCCTAGCCAACGTAAAGCTCTCTAGGAGAGCGAGAGAGCACTAGCTTAAAAACAACGGCTTCGAAGTAGCTAGGCCTAGTGTAAGCTCTGACGTTTAGGCGAACGAGGAGCAGCAGATACAAAAAGATCCGGACAAAGATCCTTAAAAAAAATCATCATGATTTAATTAAAGTCCATAGAGGGCTAAGCAGCTTTAGGCTCCTCTCCATCTGACAGAGTCCTCAAGGGAATATCAGTAGGAGGGGGAACAGCAACTTCCTCATCTACAGGAACCTTGTCCGATAAAAGCTGAGTCTCAAGCAAGGGAGAGACCTACCATGGTGGCAATGCTTTACAAGCAGAGTCCACACTCACTGGTGCATTAGTAGCGGACCAGAACGCAACGTCATGTAACTGCTTGACAGTCTGTGAACTGTCAACAACTGAACTGTCAACCACAACAGGTGCGTGAGGACGCACAGCGTCCACTCAAGACTGCTTTGACTGCCTAGACTGAGCAGTCAAAACAACTCTAGAATGCGGAGGTTGACGCACAGCGTCAAAACAAGTCAACTCCGATTGTTAGTGAACGTCTTGAACGTCAACAGGAGCATCAGCAAGTGGCCTAACGTCCAAATGCGGCTGAAAAACCACACGAGACCGCATCGAGTGTGGTTCTAAACAACCTGACTGACGTGACTAAGCTACGCCAACGTCAACAGTAAGCACAAAGGAACGTTAGGTTGGCTGAAAGCCAGGATATCGATGAGATAAACGGCTAGACTCAACGGACTAATCGGCAGAATAGTCTTCCATAAGGGAGGCAAGCATATACTGCATGTCTTGCCATACAACCCATTAAGGATCAACGGAAATGGTTGTGGTAAGAGACGAGGGTAACGTCTGTGACCGCAACACTTTGCCAACAAAAAAGACTCTCGGAGTCTGTGTTACGCTTTTGTTAGGCGGCGAGCAGTTATCCGATGACTGCATAGGGTCAGAGCTGTCCTAATGGTTGTAACCAGGACGCTGGACCTGTCCTGAAAGGACTGACTTTCGCTTAAGGGCTTCGAAACCTTGTGACAGGTTTCTTATGCGAAAAGCCTCCGGATGACGAGGAGAAACAACGTCTCTCTCGTCTTATGGTAGGGGAGATCTTGGTAAGATACACCCGATACCATAGAGGGAAAAACGTCTGTTCGTTGATCAAGGCCTCTCGAACCCATAAGTCGTTTGACATTACTTCTCCCCTGGGCTTGGGAGCATGCAAGAGGTCCCGGACTAGGTGAACGACAGGCACGAACAGACGAACCCTCGGACGCAACACTGTAACACTTTGCGCATATCACTTTATCACTTCGATTTTCTGTTTTGCACTTATTTCACTGAAATCGAAACTTTTACTGATTTCTACCTGAAACACGCAATTCTACCCTTCATTAAAAGGTAGTAATTGCGAAATCAGTCGTATAATGCAAGCTCATTAATACCAGCAAAAAACAGAAAACATATTTTAAGATAAAAAAATCAGTGGCTGGGAAAGAGACTAAACACTAGTTCATATAAACTACGTTTTCAATCTCTCACCGCACATAGCCTGGGGACGAGAATAAAAAACTAAAAACGTTTTATCCTTCCTCCCCGTACAGAGACTAGGGACGAGAGTAACTCGAGAACAACGTTACCAGCTTGAACGGAACGTTTTCTCTCCTCTCTCTCCCTCCGTCTCTATCTCTCTCTCTCTTTCTCTCTTGATTTCGCACCTAAGAGAAGAGCCCAATTATATTTCGTCAAAAAAACATGTTATTTGACTAAAGGAAAAAACTGAAAGGTTTTTCAAATAAAAAGTTCCTTTAAAATAGAATTTAAAACACTTAAGCTAAGAAAGAATGAACAAAACGTCAGAATCGATTTACTCTTACTGCAAAGTGAAACCGTGATACACTCTCTCTCTATCGTAACGATAGAGCGCATGTTGAACGTCCTGAACGTCAACAACAGCGTAGCATAAATAAACTAAACGTTAGTTCATCTTTGAAAACAGTACGAAGACTATCAAAGAAATTCTTTCATAAAATATTACATTTAAAAAGTTTTAAATCCTTAGCTCTTATTATATCGTGATAAGATAAATACTAAAAGCCTAAACACACTTCCGTCTAAGGGAAGGGTCGGCCATTTAAAAGTGAAAGAAAGTCCATACTCTCTTTGTCACCATAATTAAATCTATCCAAAACGAGTTCAAGATTTAAGATGAAGATAAAACACCTGCATTGCGAAAGCTCAAAACTAGAATATAGTACTTCACCAAATAGATGTGAAAAACTCCAGTTTAGCAACAGCGAGTAAAGTACGTCTTGTCGACACCTCGACAGAGAGAAAATTGAGTCTTTGTTTACATTGAGAGCTGGGTATCTGGTCGACAGATGGCGCTGTTGGGCACACCCGCAACCTGTGTAGCGATCGCTGGCGAGTTTTTTCCGTAGAGTTGTCTGTCGAGCAACAGAGTTGCAGCTATATAATCACCGGCTAAGTTAAATATTGAAAAAAACATGATATACATTTTCTTTGAGTGGCAAAATTCACATTTTCTTTGAGTGGCAAGATTCACATATAAGAGAGATTAAAACAACTATTTTGAGTTTAACACGAGAGAGAGAGAGAGAGAGAGAGAGAGAGAGAGAGAGAGAGAGAGAGAGAGAGAGAGAGAGAGAGAGAGAGAGAGAGAGAGAGAGAGAGAGACTCACCTTCTGAAAAATTCTCTGAATAAACAAGCAAGGTCTGCTGGGGTCTGTGTAGAAATGTGATAGAAATTGACAGCATGACCTATTACATGCAGCAATGTCCAAAAAAGAGCCCATGTTCCAACATATCGATGAAAAGTTACCATATCATCAAAAGGGAAGAACCGATGAAGAGGTGTTGACCTGAAAGTAAGGTAAATTAACTTACAAGATACATATATAAAATACAGTAGTTCTATAATGTAATGTATCAAATATCTAAGGCAGGAAGTCGACCATTATAAGCTTTCCCTAAAATAAGAAGGGGGGAAGATGAAAGACTGATCATTATTGCAAATAAAAATTGGATACTCAGGATAGCATGCAACAGGTTAGACCTTATAAAAGTCATTTTATGGTAAAACTTACTCTAATAAATCTGTGGTAAAAATAAATACATATTGCTGCCTCAAAAGAGAAATGAAACACTGGTCCGCTTAATGATAGATGAACAGACTCCTTTACTATTGATGATGCAAGCCTTTAATTTTAATATGCAAATTAATTCTTTAAAAAATAATTCTATAATCAATTTATCAAGATAACAGGAAAAAACATATGGTCTAAACACTTTGCTCTAAGACTGCTTCTTCTACTCAAAGTACATGGAGAGGGAAAGAACTTTAGTCAAAATCCCACTTCTTTCCTAAACAAGATATAAAGTATATGACAAGAGAAGCGAAATATACCTGAATAATTCTGTGGCAATATGATCATAAAATACAAATTTAAATATCTCCAAAAATGTTATTTTTATTAATAAAATAAATTTTTGAATATACTTACCCGATAATCATGTAGCTGTCAACTCCGTTGCCCGACAGAATTCTATGGAGGGATACGCCAGCTATCACAATACTAGAAGGGGGTGTACTTACCAGCGCCACCTGTGGCCAGGTACTCAATCATTTGTTGTTGACACCTCCTCAATTATTCCTCGGTCCACTGGTTCTCTCTGGGGAGGAAAGGGAGGGTCGATTAAATCATGATTATCGGGTAAGTATATTCAAAAATTTATTTTATTAATAAAAATAACATTTTTCAATATTAAACTTACCCGATAATCATGTAGCTGATTCACACCCAGGGAGGTGGGTGAAAACCAGTGTACATGATTAAAGGATAGCTAAGTATCCCAAATTTCATATAACAGTTATCTCAAATAACAATGAAATAATAAGTACCTGGTAAGGAAGTCGAATAGAACCGTTACTCTGCCTTTTATTTAAAGTTCGTCTTCCTTACTGAGCGCAGCGTTCCTCTTGGAGGCTGAATCAACCCAAAGGTGCCAAAGTACAAGGGGTTGCAACCCTACTAAAGGACCTCTACCAAACCTTTAACCCAGGCGCTTCTCAAGAATGAATAGACCACCCGCCAAATCCAAGGATGCGGAAGGCTTCTTAGCCTACCGTAACAACCATAAAAACAACAATAAAAGTATTCAAGAGAAAGGTTAAAAAGGTTATGGGATTATGGGAATGTAGTGGCTGAGCCCTCACCTACTACTGCACTCGCTGCTACGAATGGTCCCAGGGTGTAGCAGTTCTCGTAAAGAGACTGGACATCTTTCAGATAAAATGATGCAAACACTGACTTGCTCCTCCAATAGGTTGCATCCATAATGCTCTGCAGAGAACGGTTTTTATTAAAGGCCAACGAAGTAGCTACAGCTCTTACTTCGTGGGTCCTTACCTTCAGCAATGCAAGGTCTTCCTCCTTTAAGTGAGAATGTGCTTCTCTGATCAGAAGCCTTATATAGTACGAAAGCCCATTCTTGGACATGGGTCTCGAGGGTTTCTTGATGGCACACCATAAGGCTTCTGACTGTCCTCGAATAGGTTTAGACCTCTTCAGATAATATTTGAGAGCTCTGACAGGGCAAAGAACTCTCTCAAGTTCGTTACCTACCATGTTGGAGAGGCTAGGTATTTCGAACGATCTAGGCCAAGGACGTGAAGGAAGCTCGTTCTTTGCTAGGAATCCAAGCTGAAAAGAACATGTTGCAGATTCGGTTGTGAAACCAATGTTCTTGCTGAAGGCATGAACCTCACTGACTCTCTTAGCTGTTGCAAGGCAAACGAGAAAGGCAGTCTTGAGGGTAAGATCCTTGAAGGAAGCTGACTGGAGAGGTTCGAACCTAGATGTCATAAGGAACCTTAAGACTACGTCTAGATTCCAGCCTGGAGTGGAAAGACGACGTTCTTTAGACGTTTCAAAAGACTTGAGAATGTCTTGAAGGTCCTTGTTGGAAGACAGGTCCAAACCCCTGTGGCGGAGAACTGAGGCCAACATGCTCCTATACCCTTTAATCGTAGGTGTTGAAAGGGATCTCTCATTCCTAAGATGAAGAAGGAAGTCAGCTATTTGGATCACAGAGGTATTGGTAGAGGATATTGAATTGGCTCTACACCAGCTTCGGAAGACCTCCCACTTAGACTGGTAGACTCTACGAGTGGAAATTCTTCTAGCTCTGGCAATCGCACTGGCTGCCTCCTTCGAAAAGCCTCTAGCTCTAGCGAATCTTTCGACAGTCTGAAGGCAGTCAGTCGAAGAGCGTGGAGGTTTGGGTGCAACCTGTCTACGTGTGGTTGACGTAGAAGGTCCACTCTTAGAGGTAGAGTCCTGGGGAAGTCGACTAGCCATTGAAGTACCTCTGTGTACCATTCTCTTGCAGGCCAAAGGGGAGCAACCAGCGTCAGCCGTGTCCCTTCGTGCGAGACGAATTTCTGCAGAACTTTGTTTATTATCTTGAACGGAGGGAATGCGTACAGGTCGAGATGGGACCAGTTCAGAAGAAAAGCATCCACATGAACCGCTGCAGGGTCTGGAACAGGGGAACAATAAAGCGGAAGTCTCTTGGTGATGGAGGTGGCAAACAGATCTATGGTAGGTTGACCCCACAAGGTCCAAAGTCTGTTGCACACACTCTTGTGGAGGGTCCATTCCGTGGGAATGACCTGATTCCTTCTGCTGAGGCGATCCGCTGAAACATTCATATCGCCCTGGATGAACCTCGTGACCAGAGTGAGGTTTAGACCTCTTGACCAAATGAGGAGGTCCCTTGCGATCTCGTAAAGGCTCCTCGAATGGGTCCCTCCTTGCTTGGAGATGTAAGCCAAGGCTGTGGTGTTGTCTGAATTCACCTCCACCACTTTGCCTAGCAGGAGGGACTTGAAGTTCAACAGGGCAAGATGAACTGCTAACAGTTCCTTGCAGTTGATGTGGAGTAATCCTTGTTCCTTGTTCCATACTCCTGAGCATTCCCGTCCGTCCAAGGTCGCACCCCAGCCCGAGTCCGATGCATCCGAGAAGAGATGAAGATGGGGGGTCTGGATGGCCAATGATAGACCCTCCTTGAGAAGGAGATTGTGCTTCCACCACAGGAGAGTGGTCTTCATCTCTTGGTTGATAGGGATAGAGACTGCTTCTAGAGTCGAGCCCTTGTCCCAATGAGCCGCAAGATGGAATTGAAGAGGGCGGAGGTGGAGTCTCCCTAGCTCGACAAACAGGGCCAGTGATGAGAGGGTCCCTGTGAGACTCATCCACTGTCTCACTGAGCAATTGCTCCTCTTCAGCATGCTCATGATGCACTCTAGGGCTTGGTTTATCCTGGGGGCCGATGGAAAAGCCCGAAAATCCCGACTCTGAATCTCCATTCCCAGGTACACAATGGATTGGGAGGGAATGAGTTGAGATTTCTCTATATTGACTAATAGACCTAGGTCTCTGATTAGATCTAAAGTCCAAGAGAGGTTCTCCAGACAACGACGACTCGTGGAGGCTCTCAACAGCCAGTCGTCTAGGTAGAGGGAGGCTCTGATGTTCGATAAGTGCAGGAATTTCGCTACATTCCTCATCAGATGAGTAAAGACCATAGGAGCTGTGCTTAGGCCAAAACACAGGGCTTGGAACTGATAGACAACCTTTCCGAAAACGAATCTCAGGAAAGGTTGGGAGTCTGGATGAATGGGAACGTGAAAGTATGCATCTTTCAAGTCCAAGGAGACCATCCAGTCCTCCTGTCTGACCGCTGCTAAGACCGACTTGGTCGTCTCCATTGTGAACGTCTGCTTGGTGACATACTCGTTGAGAGAGCTGACGTCCAGCACCGGTCTCCAACCTCCTGTCTTCTTGGCCACAAGAAAGAGACGGTTGTAGAAGCCCGGGGATTGATGGTCCCGGACTATAACCACTGCCTTCTTCTGCACAAGTAGCGACACCACCTGTTGCAATGCTAGCCTCTTGTCCTCTTCTTTGTAGTTGGGAGAGAGGTTGATGGGCGATGTGGTCAGAGGCGGTTTGAGGCAGAATGGAATCCTGTAACCGTACCTCAGCCAACTGACAGACTGTGCGTCTGCACCTCTCTTCTCCCAGGCTGGCCAGAAGATCTTGAGTCTGGCTCCTACTGTTGTCTGGAGAATCTGAGAGTCAGTTCTTTCCCTTAGATGTCCTGGGTCCTTTCCGAGACTTGCTCCTGTGAGAGTCTGGACGGGAGCTACCTCGGCTGGGGGCTCTACCACGAAAGGGCGGTATGAACCTCGTAGCCGGGGTATCAGCCACTGGGGAGCGATAAGTCTTGGGGACAGAGGTGGTAACCTTAGACTTACGAGCCGATGAGGCTACAAGATCGTGCGTGTCCTTCTGTATCAGGGCAGCCGACAAGTCCTTAACTAGCTCCTCGGGAAAGAGGAACTTTGAGAGTGGAGCAAAAAGGAGTTGTGACCGTTGGCACGGTGTAATGCTGGCGGAGAGGAAGGTACACAGTTGTTCCCTTTTCTTCAACACCCCTGATACAAATAACAACGCTAGCTCACCCGATCCATCTCTGATGGCCTTATCCATGCAGGACATAATAAGCATGGCAGAATCTTTGTCCGCAGGAGAGGTTTCTTGCTGAGGGCTCCCAGGCACCAGTCGAGAAAGTTGAACATTTCGAAAGCTCTGAACAACCCTTTGAGAAGATGATCCAGGTCCGAGAAGGTCCAACAAACCTTCGAGCGTCTCATCGCAGTCCTCCTAGGCGAGTCCACCAGACTTGAGAAGTCAGCCTGGGCAGAGGCAGGTACTCCCAAGCCTGGTGCTTCCCCTGTGGCATACCAAACGCAACCTTTAGAAGCGAGCTTCGTGGGAGGGAACATGAAGGAAGTCTTGCCAAGGTGTTGTTTAGACTGAAGCCACTCCCCTAAGATCCTTAAAGCCCTCTTGGAGGATCTAGCTAGGACAAGCTTAGTATAGTTGGACTTAGCTTGTTGAACTCCCAGCGAAAACTCAGATGGAGGAGAGCGGGGAATAGCAGAGACGAAGTGGTCTGGGTAAATCTCCCTGAGTAGAGCCAAGACCTTTCTAAAATCAATAGACAATGGAGAAAGCTTAGACTCCTCCACGTCTGATGAGGGATCAAGGTGTGCCTCCTCATCATCCGACACTTCATCAGCAGAGGGTAGCGAAGCGATCGGACCAGAATGCTGAACCGCAGAGTCAGAACGGGTAGGAACAATAACAGAGGTTTCCTCATCTTGAGGGAAAACCTGAGGCTCAGACTGCATAGGCTGAACAACAGACGAAGCAGAAGGCAGGCGCATGGGTGAAGGAGGTTGACTCCTAGCAAGAGTTGAACCCAAGGATTGCACAAGCTGAGCGGAGGACGGAGGTGGAGTAGTCCGTTCCTGTTCCTGTGAGATGAGTGGAGCATGAAGAGGTTGAGGTTGCGCAGAACAAGGTAAAGTTCTCGCAAGCTGAGGCTCCTGAGGCGCAAGTCCAGGGTGTAGAGGAGCTTGCCTAGTGGGTTGAGCTCGCTGCAGCGATGGTTGAGCAGACAGACTCACGGAGGGGAGAGGTTGTTGTACCCCAACCGAGAGTTGCACCACTGGTGGAGCAGCAAGGGGAGGAGGAGGAAGAGTGGAATAACTCTCCTGATCCCAAAGCAAGGGTTGCCTTAAAGAAGGCTGAGGCTGAACAACACTGGGAACAGCAAACTCCGAAAGTGGCTCAACATCGTACGCCTGGCAGATGGAGCTGCGACCAGGCGGAGCAGGTGCAGGCTGGGCGAGCACAGGCGGAGCGAGAACAGGTGGAGGGAGTGTAGGCGGAGGAGGAGGTGCAACACTCTCAGCCCGACACTCACGCATCAAGTCCGAAAGCTGAGCTTGCATGGACTGAAGCAGGGTCCACTTGGGGTCGGCAGAAACGATAACAGACTGAGGTAAAGTCACAGTCGGGCTCTGTAAAGGCAGAACTTTACTCCTCTTGGGCGGAGTACAGTCGACCGATGACTGAGGCGAGTCGGAGCTGAGCCAATGACTACAACCTGGCTGAGCACTCGCTGACTGAACTCTACGTTTAAGCGGTCTCGAGACCTGAGACCAACGTTTCTTCCCTGCATGTTGATCAGCGGACGAGAAGACGGGCTCAATCGTCTGCAGGTGGGAGTGACGGTCTAAGGAAGACACGCCCGCAACCACCGAGGATAATTCTGTGCGCCTAACAAGGCCTGTCGAACCCTTAAGCCCTTCGACATTGCTTCTCCCCTGGGCATGGGAGCTTGCAAGAGGTCCCGGACTGGGAGGACGACTGGCTCGCACAGAAAAATCCTCACGCACCACACTGGCACCACTAGCACTTGGCACTGCACAGACACTAGCACTCGTCACAGCACTGGCACTATTTCCACCCACTGCACTCTTGACCTTCAGTTCTTTAACCTCGGCCATCAGAGACTTATGGTCACTTACCACTGATTCTACTTTATCTCCTAAAGCCTGAATAGCACGCAAAACAGTTGACATATCAGGCGGAGGGCACACAGTAGGTTCGGGGGTAGCCACTACAGGGGTAGGAAAAGGTAGGGGATCATGAGGTGAGGAAAACATAGAAGAGTGAGAAGAACTTCTCCTAACTCTACCTCTCTCTAACTTAGATGAATATTTTAAAAGACGGACAAATTCCAATTCCGAAAGTCCGGCGCACTCCTCACATCGATTTCTAATAGACAGGGCCTGTCCCTACAGTCAGAACAAGCGGTGTGAGGATCTACCGAGGCCTTCGGAATACGCCTATTGCAAGACCTACATCGTCTATGGGAGGGAGCTTGCGAAACGTCAGACATCTTGTTTCAAAGAGTTAGCCAAAGGGTGATCCAAAAACAAGCAAAAATTCATAAACCGTTAATCAGTATTTATATAAAAGCTATCTAGCTAATATAAAAAAGATTCCAGTAATGCGACAGCCGTTAATCTAAGAGAATACTTCACCAAATTCCATGAATAAACTCGAAGACCATAAGCGTATCCCAGAACGTCTAGCCGGAAGCACGACAGAGGAATAATTGAGGAGGTGTCAACAACAAATGATTGAGTACCTGGCCACAGGTGGCGCTGGTAAGTACACCCCCTTCTAGTATTGTGATAGCTGGCGTATCCCTCCATAGAATTCTGTCGGGCAACGGAGTTGACAGCTACATGATTATCGGGTAAGTTTAATATTGAAAAATAAAGTACAATAGAACGCTTGATAAGGGGGTTACCGGAGGGGAGGGTAAAAGAGATTGAGAGAAAATAATTATTTTCTATATAAATGAAGCGAAGCTCATTCTTCATAAATATTAGCAATGTAACCTACATGTAAGAATAATAAAAATTATTACACTTTTCAATGAAATACTTGTTAAATCTAGACAATACAAGCTTGTACTAATGTATAAAAAATCTCCAATCATGTTAATTGTATGACAAACTCAATATTAAACTATTACGAAAATAATAAAACACACTTGGGGAAAGTATATTTTCAGTTTTGATATCTCAAAACTGTCAGCAAAAATATACCCTATGCCTTGGATTTGTGGTTTTTATGTTAAATGTAATTACTGTATATTATTAAAATTACATAAGATAAATTTCTGAATTATCTATTATGCTTCAAAATCAGAAATTTATTCTGGTGGTTAAAAAGCTAATATACATACATACATACATACATATACCAAGGCACTTCCCCCAATTTTGGGGGGTAGCAGACATCAAACAAATGAAACAGAAAAGGGGACCTCTCCTCTCTACGTTCCTCCCAGCCTGACAAGGGACTCAACCGAGTTCGGCTGGTACTGCTAGGGGTGCCACAGCCCACCCTCCCCCGTTATCCACCACAGATGAAACTTCATAACACTGAATCCCCTACTGCTGCTACCTCCGCGGTCATCCAAGACACCTGAGGAAGCAGCAGGGCCTACCGGAACAGCATCACAATCGATCGCCATTCATTCCTATTTCTAGCACACTCTCTTGCCTCTCTCACATCTATCCTCCTATCACCCAGAGCTTCCTTCACTCCATCCATCCACCCAAACCTTGGCTTTCCTCTTGTACATCTCCCATCAACTCTTGCATTCATCACTTTCTTTAGCAGACAGCCATTTTCCATTCTCTCAACATGGCCAAACCACCTCAACAAATTCATATCCACTCTAGCTGCTAACTCATTTCTTACACCCGTTCTCACCCTCACTACTTCGTTCCAAACCCTATCTACTCGAGATACACCCGCCATAATCCTTAGACATTTCACCTCAAACACATTCAATTTCTGTCTCTCCGTCACTTTCATTCCCCACAACTCCGATCCATACATCACAGTTGGTACAATCACTTTCTAACATAGAACTCTCTTTACATTCATGCCCAACCCTCTATTTTTTACTACTCCCTTAACTGCCCCCAACACTTTGCAACCTTCATTCACTCTCTGACGTACATCTGCTTCCACTCCACCATTTGCTGCAACAACAGACAGCAAGTACTTAAACTGATCCACCTCTTCAAGTAACTCTCCATTCAACATGACATTCAACCTCACACCACCTTCCCTTCTCGTACATCTCATAACCTTACTCTTACCCACATTAACTCTCAACTTCCTTCTCTCACACACCCTTCCAAATTCTGTCACTAATCGGCCAAGCTTCTCTTCCGCGTCTGCAACCAGTACAGTATCATCCGCAAACAACAACTGATTTACCACCCATTCATGGTCATTCTCGTCTACCAGTTTCAATCCTCGTCCAAGCACTCGAGCATTCACCTCTATCACCACTCCAACATACAAGTTAAACAACCACGGCGACATCACACATCCCTGTCTCAGCCCCACTCTCACCGGAAACCAATCGCTCACTTCATTTCCTATCCTAACACATACTTTACTACCTTTGTAGAAACTTTTCAGTGCTTGCAACAAGCTTCCACCAACTCCATATAACCTCATCACATTCCACATTGCTTCCCTATCAACTCTATCACTGCCTAACTGTAAAAATCTGATTTATACAATCCCTATCTCTTCTAAAACCACCCTGTACTTCTAAGATTGCATTCTCTGTTTTATCCTTAATCCTATTAATCAGTACTCTACCATACACTTTTCCAAACTACACTCAACAAACTAATACCCCTTGAATTACAACACTCATGCACATCTCCCTTACCCTTATATAGTGGTACAATACACGCACAAACCCAATCTACTGGTACCATTGACAACACAAAACACACATTAAACAATCTCACCAACCATTCAAGTACAGTCACACCCCCTTCCTTCAACATCTCAGCTCTCATACCATCCATACCAGATGCTTTTCCTACTCTCGTTTCATCTAGTGCTTTCTTCACTCCCTCTCTTATAATCTCTCACTCATTCTCATCTCCCATCACCGGCACCTCAACACCTGCAACAGCAATTATATCTCTCCCTATTATCCTCAACATTCAGTAAACTCAAAATATTCCGGCCACCTTTTCCTTGCCTATTCTCCTTTTAACAACCTTCCATTTCCATCTTTCACTGTCTCTTCAATTCTTGAACCAGCCTTCCTTACTCTCTTCACTTCTTTCCAAAACAACTTCTTATCCTCTTCATATGAATGACCCAATTCCTGACCCCATCTCAGGTCAGCTGCCCTCTTTGCCTCACTTACCTTGCGCTTTACTTCCACATTTTTCTCTCTATATCTTTCATACTTCTCTACACTATTACTCTGCAGCCATTCTTCAAAAGCCTTCTTTTTCTCTTCCACTTTTACCTTCACTTCTTCATTGCACCATTCACTGCCCTTACTCATGCTGCCTACAACAAACTTCTTGCCACACACATCACTTGCAATCCCACCAAAATTTTCTTTTACTAACTTCCACTCCTCCTCTAATTTACCAGTTTCTCTTACTTTCACTTTGTCATATGCCATTTTCAACCTTTCTTGATATTTACTTTTTAACACCAGTTTTATTAGCTCTTCAACCCCCACTAGCTCCCTTTAATTATAATGGAACACATGTGTTACCAGATTTAAAAAAAAAAAAAAACAAAACCCAGTCACAACCAATTGTTGTTATCAGTATTACCTTTAAGTTGTCCATATCTTTTGCACTTTTTATACAGGGACTTCAGCTTCAAAAGCTTAACACATACTTTATGAATAGTGCAAAAGTTAAGAAGATATAAAATAATTTCTACCATCAAACTTTGATACATGGTACAGTATTTCTTTCAAACTGAACTCTGTTGATCATGTACGACAAACCCTAACATTCTGAAAATGAGGTCACTTCATGAGCAAGCTATGAAGCCGAGTTATGAACTAATGACAGTAATCTAGGCAAGGATCTTGGGTGCAAGCCTCACATGGCACTTCGTCAAACAAAAATCCCTGACCTCACTCGACAATAGACAAAAAATCTGTAAGCAATTACTTTACATGAAAAATGAAAAAAATTACTATGATCATATTCTATCTTATCTCTCTTCCAAGACATTGGCTGTGCATAGTTTCAGACTTTACACATGTGAAGTACTTAGCCTTCCAAACACTTACTATTAAACTGCTATAAATTAAATAATCTGCTATTTATTACAATAAGCTCTAACATCAGGCATTATATTAAAGGATAAAGGCCTTCGTCAAGTTCTAAGAAGTAATTACTTTGTCTAGTCTCAGACACCCTGAAATGGAAAAAATAATTTGGTAACAAAATAACTAAACTGTAATATAGTATACCTCAACTTTGAAAGCAGATTTCTCGAAGCGGTGATAAGAAGTGTTGGATATGTAAACATCATAGCTGATGCTGCACCTCTGGTAATAGTCACACCAATACTTGCAACTTTTCGTAGGCCACCATGTTCCTGCTCAATTCTGCAACCATAAAATGTTAGGAAGAATCGATTCAAATTTGGAAAGCATTCAATCTGAATTAAAGACATATAGAGTAAACAGTGATTCTCAAACTATTGTGATATTTTTTGAATGGTGGTCTCTTCATAAGTTTTAGATTACTTGGTGGACCTTTTTTAAATTAATTACAATTAACATTACAAAATATACCATATGGTTACTGAAACAACACATTTTTATCAAACAACTATACATTTAGAAAATGGTAACATTAAGGTACTGAAACAAAGGTATTTTTTTTGGAAACCATTACGTATAAATAAATGGAAACCTTTATCTACTGAAACAAAAAACTTCTTTTTCTATTTGACAACCACTTAATTAATAAGAAAATGCAAATTATATTGAACAAAAATTTAGCCAAAACATATTAGAAAATGCAACCTTATTTACCAAATGTACGTTCAATGAGATGGGTGCATTTGCTTTGCCTGAACCAATTCTTCTATATTTGGCTTTGTTTTAGCCAGTGCAACTCTCATATCATGTGTTGCTTCTAATCTGTTTCGGGATTTTGATTTGATGGCAAGTAGTGTGGAAAATGCTGACTCACACTCATTGGTGGTTGCAAATGGAATCCAACACTTTTAGTGCCATTTTTGCAACACTGGGATAGGAATTTGCCATTTCAATCCAAAAATCACTACTGCACATTTCACGGAAAACATGTTTTGCACCTGCATTAGTCAATTCAATAAATTGTTCTTATATTGAATAATCCTCTGAAGGCAGATCATTAATAGAGAGTACAAAAGGGTTGTTGATAAACTGAGTATTTTTCAAGTTTTGTAGGTTAGGAAAGTAATAAGTTATTTCTTCACTAAGAAGTGATACATGTTGTTTCATCAACTCTATGATGTTGTCTTCAACATGAAGCTTATTCTCATCAATATATGTATTTAATTATGGAAATGGGGCAAAATTATTCTTCTCTATCTTCGAAAACCATAGTTCGAGCTTCATTTTGAGAGCAGTCATTTTTTCATGGCAATGGAGCACTGTGATCTCTTTTCCTTGCAGTGATAAATGGAGGGAATTCATGGATTCAAATATGTCTACCAAAAATGTCAGACATAAGAAAACGGACATTGGAGAATTTTGCGTGGATGTCTGGCTTAGTGTCTACAAAAAATTGTTGAATTTCTTCATGTAGTACGAAAACTCTCTTCAATACTTTCCCTTTGGAAAGCCACCTTATGTGTGAATGCAATAAGAGTGTTTCAAATTCGGAATCACTTACTTTACATAATGCAGAAAACAAACGAGAGTTAAGTGCATTAGCTTTAATGAAGTTAACTGCTTTAACCACCTCATCGAGAACACTGCTCAACTCATTAGGCATGGTTTTCATTACTAATGCTTGGCGGTGAATAGTGCAATGTGTACCAATAATATCTGGCAATTTTTGCTTAACCAAAGTTTGAAAACCAAAACGACAACGAAGCATTACTGGAGCTCCGTCAGTACACACGCCAACATGTTCCCATTTGATACCTTGTGTCTCAAAAAAGCTGTCCACTTTGTTAAATATATCCTTTGCATTTGATCTGGAGCTGAGAGTTTCACAAAACAAAAATTCGTCTTCCAGGTGCTTGTCATGTACGTATCGTACGTAGACGCAAAGTTGAGCTTAGTTGGAAATATCCGTTGTTTCATCAAGCTGGATTGCAAAAAAGTTGAAAATAGAATTCTGAATCTTGAAGATCACCTGCAACAGTATGTACGCCTCCTTACAGTATCATTTGACAGGGAGACATGCTTCAGCTTATCAAGTTCAGAACTTCCAAATACATTCGATATATCTTTGCAGCAAGGTAATATTAGTTGTTCTCTGATGTTGTGGGGTTTTTTAGCAACAGTTATTTTCCTTGAAACCTCATAGGAGGCCATTAAACCAGACTTATTGTTCTGTGAAAACAAACCTGAGTTATCAAGTCTGCATTTGTGCAATTGTTCGACTTTGCGCCTGAAGAAGTCGACATCTTTGTTTATTGAACTGGGATGCTTCGTTTCCAAGTGTCTCTTTAACTTGCTGGGCTTTACAGAAGTAAATGCCAACACCTCAGAGCACAAAACACACTGTGGTTTCTCTTCCCCTTTACAAGTTAATACAGTAAAACCTAATTTCAAATATGAATCATCATATATCATCTTTTTATGAGCAATTATAAATCTGAAGGGGAATAATAAAATTGTAACAATGAAATAGTAAATAATAATTCTTAACCATGTATAGGCCTACCAGTTGTGGTAGTCTACAGTGGTAGGCTACCACCACTGGTAGTGGTAATAGTAGGCACAGTTCAGAACAAACCGCTTCACTTCGCAACATGCGTCAATACACTAACTCTTAAGGAGTCACTGTACACTGTACAGGCATGCCATTCTAAATTTTTATTGTATTTTATTTATATTCTATTTTCTATTATATGCTAGTAATTGTCCGTGGCACGCACTCACACACAAGTACAATAATATTATATGATTATTTTTTAATAAAGAGAGGGAGAGGAGTTAGGGAAGCAACTTAGTTGCTTTGACGTGCATACGGAAAGATCGGTGCAGTACCTGTCTGGGTCATGGGTCATGTTGCATAAAACGCACTCGGCCGACAGCTAGTCAGTGGTGTACAATGTCCAGTGCTACCAAATGCACAATATAAAATCTATATTATCATAAATAAAACAAGTAGGCCTCCAATGATTTGGTCCCTTCGTACCATGCACGATACCATCGTTCGGTTTTGTACTGTAATTTAACTACATCCCTAGTATTATTGATTTTATAAATTTATACATTATTCCCTTTTACTTACAAAAGGATTGCAAGAAATGTAATGTAAAGTAATTGTATTTGATTGTTTGTATTTACTCTCTCTCTCTCTCTCATTTAAACAGTCGGACATAGGCAAAATGACGTGCGTTTGTGTGTACTTATCATTAAATTTTGTTTTTTTCATTTGTGTCTCACTCAATAATGTGTACTGCTTGATAGCTGCGCCTATCCTGGAATTATAAAACATTCCCAAGTCCATTTTACATTCACATAACTTCCATAATTTGTTTTCTTTTACTATTTCATTCTCTTATAAGAAAACTAGTGAGATACATATTATGCTAAAGAATGAAGCTTTTTATTTTTTTTTGACTATATACCACCAGAAGCAAAAGAACATTTGTTAGCATATATTAAATGCCAAACCGTATGGTGAGAGTGATCCTAATTATAGCCTACGTGTGAGGATGATTTGGTGGCCCCTTCATGGTCCCTGAGACGCCTTTGCGGTCCCCCAGGGGACCGCGGACCCCAGTTTGAGAACCACTGGAGTAAAGGAATGTCTGCTGGATACCAAATTCCTTGACAAAAAATTTACTACACCTAAACAAAGGATGTAAGCCTTGGTCTTATTACAGATACTGTACGCTATTGCACATGTGAGAAAGCACTGAACCAATGGTCTGTGTATTCTGTCCAGGAGGAACTAAATCAATGGTAAGTTCCCTAAGTCCTTTGTTGTTGAAACTAAAATTACTAAAACTTGACACCTGTAGTACAGATACATCATACATCTTAGGGCCCAGAGGTAAAGAACTCTGAATCAGATATATTCCTGCAAATTTCTAACAGTAGCTATAAAATCGATACTGGAATTGTATCTTTTAAGGATTTTATAGTCGCCTGTTCCTGGTGGAGATGGCAACTGGAGGCTGGAGACCAGTTATTAACCTCTCCCTTTTGAATGAGTATGTCTTACAGACTGTTCAAAATGGAGATGGATAGCTCAGTATGAGCAGCCCTCAAGAGAAATAACTTTATGCTCTCTCTAGACCAGAAAGATGCTCGTTTTAAATACCAGAATCATTGGTTTTCACGAATCCTCCTTTGAACTGTCAATCACCCCCAAGTGTTCACTTGCGTTGTCACACCAGTCTCGGCTTGGGTGCATGCCAAGGGGATATGTTAACTGAGGTACCTAGACAATTGGCTGACCCTTTCCTCCTTCCAGAGACCCCTCCTTCAACATAGCGACAACCTTCTCTTATTTTGCTACTGTCTGCAACCTCATCCTCCTTGAGCTAAGGATGGGGAGTCTGAGGGACCATATTGGTCTACATGATGAGTCATGAACAGACATAGCCTAGCTCTCCTTGGTCATGGCTTGGCATTGTCCTTCTGAGGCATGGTTAACCCAGCAATTCCACACATTCATTAAAGATTTACTTCAAACTATGTAAACATATGATGTTAACTGCCAAAAGACTTCTTACTCATTTTGTACTCTATCATTATTTATTACTCCTGGTCACCTAAACTTGCATTATAAAGGGATTTTGACGAAGGAAAAATCTATTTCTGGGGAGAGACCTGTGGCGCCCGGTGAAAAGTCCTTCTTGTATATCTTTTCTGATAAAACCTTCCAATTATACCAGAGAAAGATAAAAGCATGGAATGCTGAGGTTACAACCCTCGCGCGAGCACCTTTTGGGTGTCGTGTATAAAGCAAAGGCGCGTGAAATCCACTATTCACAGGTTGTCTTCCATTTAGTTAATTCCTTCGTCAAAGGGATGGGCCGATACAAAGGCCCTAGCTAAACCCCCATCGCCACACCACCCACGCCACGACGCGAGCGCCATCTGAACAACATCCTTCTGTATTGGCCATGATGGCTTGGAAAGGAAAGGGTGGGATCGTGTAAAATAAAGGGGAAGGGTTTCACCGGGCGCCACAGGTCTCTCCCCAGAAATAGATTTTTCCTTCGTCAAAATCCCTTTTCTGGGTCGACCTGTGGCGCCCGGTGAAAATGTACCAGAGAATGCCTTCCAAGCCTAACAATAACTACTAATTAATAAGGGGAGAGAAACAACACCATGTAAAGAAAATCATATATAATTAAGGTAAGTAGGTATAAAACATAAACTAGCCACAGGTCATAGTGAGAGTAAGGTTAAACAAACATGATAACAGGGAAACCTCTGAGTATCAGAGGAAAACATGCAACAAAACTGACATGGCTAAGAATATCCCAACCTTATAACAACGGAACACAATAATAGTTACAATCATATTAACCTAATATGTAATAAACTTAGGGCTAACAAACCACCAAGGAAGCGGCGTCGTGGTGCGAGTGGTGGGTAGGAGGGAGAAGAGAAGAGATGGATGAAAGGAAGAACAAAAGATCAATGGGGAGAGATAAGGCTCCCAGCTGCAACCGTTGGGTATTTAAGAGCCTGTAAGTTCTTTAGATAGTGGCGTTTGAAGACCATAGGAGATTTCCAACCCGTGTACTTCTTAAGGTTATCAAAGTCCATATTCTGGAAATAGTTGATGGAGGTAGCTATCGATCGGATATCATGAGCATGGGGAAATGATCCCGGATTGGCTTGTTTAATGAAGTATAGGATCTGTTGCCTAATGCCACGTATGGAAATGGTACCTCCTTGTTCTCTGATAAACAAAGGGCCAGACGATCGGGTAGCAGTCCTGGCTAAGAAGGCCCTGAGAGTGGTGACCGGACATAGAGAAGTATCTTGGAGAAGAGGAATAATCTTCCAAGGGGACCACCTATTTTGGGGGTCCTCGTTCTTAGCTAGGAACGCCCTGTCTGGTGAAAGAAGTACCTCACCTGAAGGGAGGAAATCCATGTTCTCTGAGTTTCGTGAGAGAGCTGCTAGTTCTGAGATTCTGGAACCTGAGGCTAAAGCTGTTAGAAATAAAGTCTTCCTAAGAAGAGTGATATAAGAACAGGATTCGTTGTCCATGTCGGAGGCCAGTTTGAGGACATCATTTAGAGACCAAGAGACCTTTTGAGGACGAACCGAAGGTCGAAGCCTAGCACATGCTTTCGGAATAGATGAGAAATAAGACTCCAGTTTGTGCAAGACTTTCAGTAGAAGATTCACTGGAGGGAATAAGTAGATCTTCTGCCAATGGTTCCAATCTAGGGTTAATGCGTCCATGGCATAAGCCTGAGGGTCCAGGTTCGGAGTCACATAACATGGGAGTTTGTGATTGAGTCGGGTCGCGAATAGATCTACCTGGAGACCTGGAACCAGCCTGAGGATCCACCGGAAGGAGTGCATGTCCAGGGACCACTCCGATTCCAGTGGGCTCGTCCTGGATAATGAGTCTGCTATCACATTCTGGACTCCTGCTAGGTGAGTTGCTGACAGGAACCAGTCTTTGTCGGCTGCCAAGGTGAAGATAGTGACCAGGATCTGATTCAGGTTGGGTGATTTGGACCCCCCCCTGTTGAGGCAGTGGACTACGGCCGTGCTGTCTGAGACTACTCTGATGTGGGTCGACCTCGGAGGGGAGATTCTCTTCAGGGTCAAGAACACCGCCATGGCTTCGAGAACATTGATATGGAACTGTCTCATGGCAGGTGACCAAGAGCCCTGAAGCATCTGATGTTGGGAGTAACCCCCCCAACCACTCAGAGACGCGTCGGTGTGAATTGTCACTTGTGGAGAGGGGAACTGTAGAGGAACCGACTTGGAGAGGTTCCTCCGATCGGACCATGGTTGTAGTCTCATTTTCAAGACAGAGGGGATCTTCGAGGTCTTGTCTCTTAAAGGTATTGTCGCCCTCTTTCTCCAAACTCGATTGATGTCTTTGAGTTTGGCTTTTAATAGGAGATCGGTCAGTGAGGCAAACTGGAGTAGGCCAAGGATTCGTTCTAAAGCTCTTCTGGACACCTGTTTGTGTTTGAGAAAGTTCCTGACCTTGGAAGCTATCTCCCTCACCTTCTTGGGAGGAAGGGAGAGCTTGTGCTTTGAGAGGTCCCAACGGATGCCTAACCATTCGAAGAGGCTTGATGGTTGTAGGCGGGACTTCCGGAGGTTGACTTGGAAGCCCAGTTTGGCGAGAAAATGGAGTACCTTCGACGTAGCTCTGTTGCATTCCTGGTGCGACTGGGCCCAAATGAGCCAATCGTCCAGATAGGCGACGATTTGTATCCCTTGGTGTCTGAGTTGCTCGAGCACCGTCTCCCCCAGTTTCGTGAATACCCTGGGGGCAATGCTGAGACCGAAGGGCATGACTTTGAATGCGAAGGCTCGCTTGCCGAGACGGAAGCCTAGGTAAGGAGAGAAGTTTCGAGCTACTGGGACATGATAATAGGCGTCGGTAAGATCGATAGAGGTGGTGACGGCCCCACGGGGAAGTAAGGTCCGTACCTGAGAGATAGTCAGCATACGGAACTTGTCGCAAAGGATGTAAGAGTTGAGCTTCGACAAGTCCAGAACTACCCTCAACGCCGACGAGTCTTTCTTCGGGACTGTAAACAGGCGGCCTTGGAATTTCAGGGATCGAACCCGCTTGATTGCTCTCTTCTTGAGTAACTCTGCGGTGTACTCTTCCAGGATGGGAGTGGGTCTCTGGAAGAAGGTCACCGGTGGAGGAGGGGATCCCTGTGACCATTTCCAACCCAAGCCCCTTGATATTATGCTGTGAGCCCATGGACTGAAGGTCCAATGGTCCCGGAAGTGATAAAGTCTCCCTCCTACTGGCATCACATCATTGGGAGGGAGTGAACTTAGGGCCCCTCCCTCCACGGGAACCCCTTGCTCTAGGCCCGCCGCGTTGGCGGAACTGTCCTCTACCTCTGAAACTCCCTCTTTGGTATCCACGAAAGGAACCGGAGGATTCGTAGGCAGGGTTGTATGCAGGTGAGGGCATCCAAGAGGGGTTGGGCTGTGTACCAGGGGGAGCAGCGAGGTAGACTACCTGCTGAGGAGGCGCCTGTTGTCGAGAAGTCGAGACCGCGGAAGGCTGTGGGGACGAGGTACCCCGGGCCGCCTTGTAAGGACTAAACCTCTGCTTCTTCTTGAAGAACGTGTGCCTCTGGGGTTCGAACCTCTTTTTGGCTGAGAGACCCCACCTTACCTGCAAATTCTGGTTTGCCCTCGCTGCGTCCTGAAGAACCTTATCCACCTCGGTCTGAGGGAAGAGGGTCTTACCCCAGCAGGAGGACGCTATCAGTCTGTTCAGCTCATGCCTGATGGTGGCCTCCGACAGAACGAACTTCCTGCAACTAACCCGAGCTGACCAGAAGTCATGGAGGTCTATTTGGTAGGATAGCAGCTGGTTCTTTGTGGCGACTCTGAACAGCGTTTCCTCTGGGTAAAGAGATGCTAGGGACTCCATGGAGGTGATGGATTGGAGGGACCTAGCAAGTCTAGTACGGGTCTCGAACTCAGTTTTGAGAAGACTCTCTATTAATCTGGGAAGCTTCTCAGAGAAAAGAGTGAAGGCACAGTCCGGGTCTAGTTTCCCCACCGTGAAGGTAGAAGCCGCAGCATCCCAGGCTGCCGAGGTCCCCGGAATAAGCAAAGAGGTGGGGTCCGTCTCCTTGATAGCCGGCATGGAAGAGCCTTCCTTGATGGCCTGTATAGTCAGCTCTGTGACTTTGTCTATGAGCGGCAAAGAGATGGAGGCCGCTGTCGTAAAAATAGTGTAGGAACCTTTGTGTGGGGTGAGCTTGGAGTTAATACACCCCCACTCTGATAGTGTTCTGGCCCAGATAGCCTGGGCCTGCTCTTTTGGAAATATGACCGTTTCCTTCGGTACCTTGTCCATACGGACCAATGCATGTTCCTTTAACCGTACAAAACCATTGAACGGGAATGCTAGGCCCAGGGGATAGAACTCCAGGTCCTCTAGAGGGCGGGTGCCCATGCCCTCCAGAGTTAGGGAACCATCTACGAATGGAGCATGCAAGGCAAACCGCCAAGGATTGTTTTTATAGAAGGGCGGCAGCTTCGATGCGTCTGGAGCAGAAGGGGGAGGAAACTGAGTTCCGGCGCGGATCAGAGTAGCCATCATATCCTTAATCTCTGTTATTGCACCAGAGTGATGTTGAACTTGATCCCTGACCAATCCTTTGATCAGTTGGATGGGGAGGAGATCAGCCCAGGGTACCTGAAAGTCACCCGTTGGTTTTTTCTTGGATTTGGTAGACTTAGACTTCTTAGGAGTAGTGGTTTTACGAGGAGCAATATGAATATCAGGAGCTGTCGAGGGTCCGGGGATCGGTGACGTTGATACTGGCAAAGCTGAAGTCTTATAAGTTCGAAGTGGCTTCACCTTGGGTCGTACGGAGGCAGAGGGATCCCAAGGAGAAGCCTTAGAGTTATCAAAACCTAGAAAGGAAGAGGTAGGAGAGGGAGTAGGAGAGAAAAGGGTTTCCACCAACTCGGCACCACTTACCTGCTCGTCCCTGGGTTCTACGTCTATATCCAGACCCGCCATGTCCATCGGTACGAGGGGTTCGTCCTCCACGGAAATGGTAGCCCTGACTTCTTCAATTAAAGGGGCAGCAAGGTCAGGGGAGACTGCAGCAGTAGTCGAGCCTGGGAAGAGGCGGGAGGCCATGTCCCCATCGAGGAGATAGGGTGCGCCAGACGGGGCATTCCTGCCAAAGCCCGACACCCACGGACGAAGAGTAGCCCTTGCTGAACGAAGAGAGACATCATCGGCCTGTAAGATTTGCAGTGATTAGTGATGGAGGAGGGAGTTTGCCCTCCAAAATATACTGTGTATATCATATTCATGTCTATATTAGTGTCTGCCAACGAGAAATAAGGAACAAAGGGAAAACCCACTTACATCATCATTCAGCAGAACTGACGACAGCTCGTAACAGAGCGAGCACAAATCCGGGAACCAAACTGGGTATTGGGCCTGTCCCGGTTCTTGGATAAAGGGAATGGAGCAGTGAGCATGAGACCGGCAGAGGTCATGCCCAACGGGGTCGCTGAACGAGGCAGGGCATCCTTCAGCAGTACAACGGGCCTTCTGTAAAAGAAAGGAGACATGAGTCTGGTGTTTCTTGAAACTCTGATAAGGGGATAAAAAACCTATTATTTTAGAGTTCCGGCACTCACTGAATTCCCTAAGCACCCATATTGCATTGACCAAACAACTGAATATTAACTTTAAGTTGATACCGCCCCATACCATTGTTGGCACTTTAATATTCAATTGTCTGTATATTTGTAATGCACCTAATGTCTGTTAATGACATAAGGATAATTAACTTAAAGCAATCCGCCGACCTCCAAGGGTTGGGGAAGCAGTGACAAGCCCTTAAAATAAATATAAACACCAGCCTTAGCTAAAGGCAAGGCAAATATAAGTGTGAAGTGTATGGGCGTCCTCCGGTGAAGCCGGAGCCCCGGTGAGGCCGGAGCGTAATGAAATGTCCTGAATAAAGGAGCCTTAGCTAAAGGCAAGGCAAATATAAGTGTGAAGTGTATGGGCGACCTCCGGTGACGCCTGAGGATAATGAGATGCCCTGAATAATTCAATTGTGGCTAATAATTCAATTGTGAAAGATAAAAAGCTAAGCCGCAGCTAAAGTCTAAAGCTTAGATTATATTAAAGCGTATTTACGATCTCCGGTGAGGCCGGAGGGAGAAGAAAGGTCCTGAATAATTATTGTGAATAACAAACACAGTTGTAATAACAAAGGCTATTGTGGGTATGGCCGTGGCCTGAGACCGGAGTAAGGGCCACCGGAGGGTCGTATCTAAACAATATGAAGCCCGTCCCATGTAGTAAACAATATAAATATAACAATAGAACGAAAGTTATTGAGAATCCCTCATGGCGGAGTAGAACTCAAGGCGGAGTGGAAAACGTTCATAACTACTCCCGAGCCGTAACGGGGAGAGGACGAAACACGGACCAAAATAACGCTAACAATTGAAAAGTCACGAAAAATAAATAACTCGTAAGTTATCATCCACCCAGAGGGGGAGAGGTGAGGGAGGGAGAACCCGTTGAACGCACAAAACGGAAAACGGGAAATCCGCTCCCCCACCGGAGCTAAGAAAGAAAACGAGAGAAAGGGGTAACTCGTGACTGCGAACAGAAAACGGGACCCCAAGCTCTCGCTCTCTTAAACACAAAAAAACAGGACTAAAAAACACACAACACTATTATAAACGTATAAAATAAACCTGTACATCCATAAAACACTACGAACGAAGAATAGCAACTGCTAAAACTTAAAATAAATAGCACAGTCGAGTGACGAACGCCTCGGAGGGGCGGGTACTAAACAAATACAAAGCTAAAACGCTATCTCGTTCGTAGGCTGGACTTACTAGCAAAAAGTACCATGAGCATAAAAACACAAAAAAAATATAACAAGTGAGCAAGTCCTGAACGCGGACATGGTCCTCGTAGAGGACATACCTCCGCCAAGGTGACCTAGAGCGCCATATGTCCTAGAATCATGAATTGATGTGACTTCGACTTTCAAGTAACCTTGACCTTCACGTGACCTTGACCTTCACGTGACCTTGACCTTCAAGTGACCTGCTTGACTTTTGACCTTCAAGTGATCTTTGTTCATTTGCCACTGATACTTAATATGACATTGATATAATGCACCAATATGACCTTGACCTTTGACCTTTATAAATTTGAACATCACCCATGGGTTGCGCCTGGACTAGGACTTCCCTGTTGGCTTATGCAAAAGTCAGTGCTTTATTTCTGTCTCTTGATATGGCCACTTATGTCATAGTGACACCAGTGACCCCTGTGACCTTGACCTTGGGGTGACCTTGACCAAAATTTAATCAGTTCTTCCATACACATTGGGGAACTACTTGGCCAAGTTTGAAGTGATTCCGTGTAGAAATGTGGCCTCTACGTTGTCCACAGACAGACAGACAAACAGAGAAACAAACAAACAAACAAACAAACAAACAAACAAACAAACCGAACCGAAAACATAACCTCCGCCGCTTGGCGGAGGTAAAAATAATAACGGTTCTAAAGGCATAAGGCCAGGGACTTAACCAAGAACCTAAGTGACAGAGTACTAAACGGGCAGACAAAGATGAATTCCCAAACAAGTGAACAAACAATGGCCGCCATGAAAGGCCAGACGGGAATAATAAAACAGACTAAACTGGATATAAAACAAAAGCCCGGTACAATAAAAGACTGTCAAAACAAACTATGGTACTTAACATTGGAATGTGTGAAGATGGAGCTTCGGACATGACAAAATAAACCCACGATTGATAAAAAAGACCGAGAGCACAACAAAACAATTCAACACTTTCGATTCCAAAAAGAAGGATGAAGTTCAGATGGCGCTCGCGTCGTGGCGTGGGTGGTGTGGCGATGGGGGTTTAGCTAGGGCCTTTGTATCGGCCCATCCCTTTGACGAAGGAATTAACTAAATGGAAGACAACCTGTGAATAGTGGATTTCACGCGCCTTTGCTTTATACACGACACCCAAAAGGTGCTCGCGCGAGGGTTGTAACCTCAGCATTCCATGCTTTTATCTTTCTCTGGTATAATTGGAAGGTTTTATCAGAAAAGATATACAAGAAGGACTTTTCACCGGGCGCCACAGGTCGACCCAGAAATCAATTTTATAAGCTATCCCTGTAACTTATATAAATTTCGATTTTTTATATAAGTGTTTCAGTGCTATAAATATCATAAAAAGAACTGATATAACTGAACAGCATATATGTTTTCATAAATTACAGGCATTATTGAACTTACGTTAATGAAAATAAAAGCTAAAGAAAAGAATCTTCCTAAAAATTTGCTTCTTTCAAGATGAAGTTAAATTACTAAATAAAACATACAGTACTTACAAATAGTAATATGCTCTTTCCATGAAGACCAAAATCATAACCAATGTATAGAGAAATTGCCAAAAATAGTACTGCTCTTTGCTACGGAGTTGGTTGGAGAAACCTTGAAACTTCTCAATTATTGGGTTAAGTGAAGCATTTTCTTCCTTTTCCTGTTGAGCAAAATCCTTACTACTAAGACTTTTTTTTATGGATTTTCTGACTGGAGACTGGGATTCGCACAGGCTGAAGGTTGATGGCTTATTTACCAATTTTCCTCTTTCAAAGTTGATCCAAATATTTTCAAAGACACGACTGTCCTGACCAAAAACATCCTTGAATTGTTCAAAGTTTATTGACTGACCATTACCAAGACCAATAGTGCTTAGAACATTCTTAATCACATGTTCAAAATCTTCCCTACTCCTCTCGCTACACAGAGTGGACCTGGAATAAAAATTGTAATTATCAACTGAATACCTAAATATAAAAATGACCATCTACCACTATTGCAGTCATCAATATGTTTAAATTCTATCATCATGCAATGGTGAGATACATATATAAATATATATATATATATATATATATATATATATATATATATATATATATATATATATATATATATATATATTTATATATATATATATACCTAAATTCAGGAGGGGGAGACACAGACAAACCCTTGCTTCTAAAAAAATTAGGATGTTAGTAATGTGGGAAACTGCAAAATTTTGTAGAAACACTTAACAGATACTGACTTGGCAAGGCAAACAGCAAATCTGTTTATCGACAATGATTATGCCATTTATAAAAAAAAGGAAAAAGGAGTATTCTCTAGATAAGTAATTCAGCTAGTAATAATGAACGTCATTCAAGAGAGAAAACTTCCGATATTTTACCAAAAGTTCTAATGGAGAGAGATTCTCCCTCCAAGCAGAAACAATGAATCTTCTTTTAACTTAATTTGATTTTAGACCGATAATTTAAATTTACATTCGACAACTAAGGAAAAAAGTTAACGTAATCAATAGAATTTTGCATAAGATTGTACCCTTCCATAAGAAAAACTTACTCAAGAATACGTGTAAAGTCTTCTGAAGAGATGGAACCAGTCTGAGATACATCACAAAGATTGAAGAGGAGCTCTGCTTTTTCACTTCGGGTTCCCTTAGCAAACACAACCATCACATCCCAAAACTCTTTGACTGTTATGAAGCCATCATTATTCTTGTCCATAATCCGGAACATCTAAAAATATGGGACAATTTCTAAAGCAAAATTCTTTACAAAGATTTAGAATTTGTGTACATAATCATTTCTCAAACTTTGTTTGCAAAATAAATAACATAGGAGCTTTTGTTTTGATTACCTGACAAAAGAATAAAAATGTTATTTTTATAATAAAATAAATTTCTGGGGCGGCCTGTGATGGCCGGTGAGTCATTAATTGGGGTCGTTTTATACCGACACCCTTAGCTCCGCCTTGAGTTATGCTTAGCTCCGCCTTGAGTTATGCTTAGCTCCGCCTTGAGTTATGCTCCGCTATAATGGATACTCATTGGGTGAGAACTAGTTATCGTTCCGGAGCAGATTTTTGGAGTGCAACGGTGAAATCCGGCACTCGGACTCCGGCTGAAGCCTTTTACACACGAACCTTTGTCATGTTTGATCACAATTACACCGCTAAGGCCCCCGTTTTCATCGTATCTCCGGCTTCACTGGAGATAACTCATTCATTGAGGATAATGTTATCGTACCGGAGACGGTCACGATATCACGATGACGGGCCTTTGCTACCGGACCTCCGGTAAAAACAGAGATCAAGCAGGAGTCCAGAACCGGAGTTAACAGTGTGATACCGATGAAGTTTAGAGATTCATGCTACGTGGTTACTGGTTTCTATTATAATTTCTTATTTTATTAAGGTGTTAGCTACTACCATACTCACACATTAATTAAGATTTAAGTGTTTCTGATTCATAAGTCAATGACAAGAATCTCAAGGAACATCCAGACTTATGTCTTCTTTCTTTTTACAGAAAGTCCGCTGCACTGCCAGGGGCTGCTCCGCTGCCTTTACTGATCCCATGGGCCATGATCTATGCCGGGCCCATGCCCATTGCGCCATATCCTTCTCTCGGGAACCGGGACAAGCCCCCTATACGATATGGTTTCCGGAGGCATGCATGCTCTGCTATGAGCTGTCAGCCCTACTCCTGAGCGAGGAGGTAAGTTGGTTCTAGTGTCCCTGTTAATATCCTTTGCGAAGAATTAATTGCTCTTTATATATTGACTTCAGTTTTGGCTTCATCATTAATTCCCTCTCTCCTCTTTCAGGCTGATGATGAATCTCTCAGGGAGGCGAGAGCTACTCTCCGGCCTTGGGTGTCAGGGTTTGGGAGGAATGCGCCTGCTGGCGCACCCTATCTCCTTGATGGAGACATGGCTTCTCGCCTATTCCCAGGCTCTACTACTGCAGCAGTTCCACCGGAGACAGCGGCCCCGTTAATTGAAGTGGTTAGAGCAACCATTCTAACTGAGGAAGAGGTTTTAGTGACGGAGGCCGAGCCCTACCTAGGTCTGGACGAGGAACCCATGGATGAGCAGGTAGGTGGTGTTGAGTTGGTGGACCCCCTTTCACCCCACACTCCTTCCTCTACTACTTCCTTTCACGGCTTTGATAAACCTACGGCTTCTCCTCGAGGTCCCTCCGTTCCTGTACGACCCAAGGTGAAGCCACTACGTACCTTTAAGCCTTCAGTTTTGCCATTATCAGTGTCACCGGTTCCGGGACCCTCAAAGGATCCTGATGTTCATATTGCTATACCTAAAACCGTGACTCCTAAGAAGTCAAAGTCTACTAAGTCCAGGGCTTCGTTAGAGGATCAGGCTCGGGAGCCCCCTTTATCCGCCGCCATGGTCAGAGATATTGTGAAAGAACAGATACAACAATATCTTCAACAGTCTAGGGCAGACCGAGGAGCTATGACGGAGCTCAAAGATATGGTGGCAAGTCTCATCCGTTCCGGAACTCAGATGCCCCCTCCTTCAGCCCCGGACGCATCGAAGTTACCTCCCTTCGAGAAAAACAACCCTTGGAGGTTTGCCTTACATGCTCCATATATTGATGGTGCCATAACTCTAGAGGGCATAGGCACCCGTCCTCTAGAGGACTTAGAATTTTACCCTCCGGGACTAGAATTCCCATTCAACGGCTTCGTCCGATTGAAAGAACATGCCTTGGTTAGGTTAGACAAGGTACCGAAGGAAACGGTAATATTCCCTAAAGAGCAGGCCCAAGCTTTCTGGGCCAGGACGTTGTCAGACTGGGGTTGCACTAATTCCAAGCTCACCCCACACAAAGGAGCCTACACCATATTTACAGCTTCTCCAGGTATTACCTTGCCTATTACAGATAAAGTGGCAGCTCTTACTTTTCAGGCTATCAAAGAAGGTTCTGCCATGCCGGCTCTTAAAGAGACCGATCCCACCTCCATGCTCATTCCGAGTACCGTTACTATCTGGGATGATGCCCCCGCTACTTTCACAGTAGGGAAGTTAGACCCAGACTGTGCCTCTACTCTGTTCTCTGAGAAGCTTCCTAAATTACCAGATATTCTTCTCAAGACTGAGTTTGAGGCACGGAATAGGTTGGCTAGGTCTCTCCACTCCATTACCTCCGTGGAGTCCCTAACCTCACTTTATCCGACCGAGACCATGTTCCGGGTATTCACAAAGAACCTGTCTCTGTCCTTCCAAATCGACTTACACGAGTTTTGTTCGGCTCGGGTTAGTTGCAGGAAGCACGTTCTTTCTGAGGCCACGATCAGGCATGAACCGAATAGGCTGATAGCTTCCCCCTGCTGGGGTAAGAACCTTTTTCCTCAGGAGGAGGTGAACAAGGTACTACAAGACGCTGCGAGAGCAAATCAAAATTTGCAAGTGAGGTGGGGCCTCACTGCCAAAAAGAGGGTTGAAGGTCAAAAACAAACCTTCTTCAGGAAGAAACAGAGGTTTGCCCCTTACAAGACGAGCCGAGGTCACTACCAACAATCGCCGATTGCCCACTCGTCTTCACAGTCTCCCACTGCTTCGTCTCCTCTACAGCCGAAACACCCTCAACAGGTGGTCTACCTCACTGCTCCCCCAGGTACCCAACCCAACCCCGTTTGGATGCCCTCACCCGCATACAACCCTAGCTACGGACCCTCAGGTCCCTTTCGTGGACACCAGAGAGGTAGCTACAGGGCTAGAGGACAGTTCCGTCAACGAGGCGGACCTAGGACAAGGGGTTCTCGAGGAGGGAAAGAACCTAGATTCACTCCCTCGCAATGATATAGTTCTGGTAGGGGGGAGACTTTACCACTTTCGAGACCGTTGGACCTTCAGTCCGTGGGCTCACAGCATAGTCTCCAAAGGCTTGGGGTGGAAATGGTCACAAGGTTCTCCTCCTCCACCAGTGACCTCCTTCCAGAGACCCACAACCATTCTGAGAGAGTACACCACCGAGTTACTACAGAAAAAAGCAATCAAACGGGTTCGATCGCTGAAGTTCCAAGGCCGCCTGTTCACAGTTCCGAAGAAAGGCTCGTCGGCATTGAGAGTGGTCCTGGACTTGTCAAAGCTAAATTCTTACATCCTCTGCGACAAGTTCCGGATGTTGACCATCTCTCAGGTACGTACCCTGCTTCCCCGTGGGGCCGTCACCACCTCTATCGATCTTACCGACGCCTATTATCACGTACCAATAGCTCGAAACTTCTCTCCTTACCTAGGTTTCCGTCTAGGCAGGAAAGCCTTTGCATTCAAAGTCATGCCCTTCGGCCTCAACATTGCACCCAGGATATTCACGAAACTGGGAGAGACAGTGCTAGAACAACTCAGGAACCAAGGGATTCAGATCGTTGCTTATCTGGACGGTTGGCTTATTGGGCTCGGTCAGCCCTGGAGTGCAACAGAGCTACGAAGAAAGTACTTCGTTTTCTTGCCAACCTGGGATTTCGGGTCAATCTCCAAAAACCCCGCCTACTTCCATCAGACCGCTTCGAATGGTTAGGCATACAGTGGGACCTTGCACGGCACAAGCTGGTTCTACCTCCCAAAAAGGTAAGAGAAATAGCTTCCAAGGTCAAGGATTTTCTAAAACACAGACAGGTGTCCAGAAGAGCCTTAGAAAGAATCCTCGGCCTTCTTCAATTCGCTTCAGTAACAGATCGCCTATTGAAAGCCAAACTCAAAGACATCAATCGAGTTTGGAGAAAGAGAGCCACAGTACCTTTAAGAGACAAGGTCTCGAAAATCCCCTCTGTCTTGAAAATGAGATTACAGCCATGGTCCGAACCGAAGAACCTTTCCAAATCGGTTCCTCTTCAATTCCCACCCCCACAAGTGACAATTCATACAGACGCGTCTCTGAGTGGATGGGGGGGTTACTACGAATGTCAGATGTTTCAGGGCTCTTGGTCACCCGCCATGAAACACTTCCACATCAATGTTCTCGAAGCCATGGCAGTGTTCTTGACCCTGAAGAGGCTCTCTCCTCCGAGGTCGACCCACATCAGAGTAATGTCAGACAGCACAGCCGTAGTACACTGCATCAACAGAGGAGGATCCAAGTCGCCCAACCTGAATCAGATCCTGGTCGCTATCTTCACCTTGGCAGCAGAAAAGAACTGGTTCCTGTCAGCAACCCACCTAGCGGGAGTCCAGAATGTGATAGCGGACTCACTATCCAGGACGAAACCACTGGAATCAGAATGGTCTCTGGACATAATTTCATTCCGGTGGATACTCAGGCTGGTTCCGGGCCTTCAGGTAGATCTATTCGCAACTCAGATGAATCACAAACTTCCTTGTTATGTGACACCAAACATGGACCCTCAGGCTTATGCCATAGACGCATTAACCCTGGATTGGAACCATTGGAGGAAGATTTACCTATTTCCACCAGTGAATCTTCTAATGAAAGTATTGCACAAACTACGCTCCTTCCGGGGGACAGTGGCCTTAGTAGCACCTCACTGGCCAAAGAGCAGTTGGTTTCCTCTCCTCCTCGAGCTGAAACTCCGACCCTTCCGGATTCCATTCCCCAAACTAACCCAAGTAATTCAAACACAGACTGTGTCAGATTCCTCAAGGATAGCCAAAACCCTAACTTTGTGGACTTCATGAAGTTTGCAGCTCATAAAGACGCAAACATTGACCCGGAAAACGTTCTCTTCATCGAAGCGGACAAAAGGGACTCGACAATTCGTCAATATGATTCGGCTGTTAAGAAATTAGCAGGTTTCCTAAAGAATTCAGACCACACTCGTATGACTCCGAATTTAGCCATCTCGTTCTTTAGGTTCTTATTTGACAAGGGCTTGGCAGCTAGCACTATAACTACCATCAAGTCAGCTTTGAAGAAGATATTCCTGGTTGGGTTTAACATTAACCTAGCTGATTCCTATTTCTCATCTATTCCAAAAGCATGTGCTAGGCTTCGGCCGTTGGATCGGCCGCAAAAAGTCTCTTGGTCTCTGAACAATGTCCTCAAACTCGCGTCGGACACTGACAACGAGTCCTGCTCTTATATCACTCTGCTTAGGAAGACGTTATTTCTATCAGCTATGGCCTCAGGTGCTAGAATCTCAGAACTAGCAGCGCTCTCACGTAACCCGGAAAACATAGATTTCCTCCCTACAGGCGAAGTACTGCTTACCCCAGACAGAGCTTTCCTAGCTAAAAATGAGGACCCGCAAAATAGGTGGTCCCTTTGGAAGATCATCTCTCTTCCCCAGGATCCTTCGCTGTGTCCAGTCACTACTCTCAGGACCTTTTTAGCTAGATCTGCCACCCGCTCGTCTGGCCCCTTATTTATCAGGGAACAAGGTGGTACTTTGACCATTCAAGGTATCAGACAACAAATCCTCTACTTCATTAAACATGCTAACCCGGAATCATTTCCCCATGCTCATGATATACGGTCAATAGCTACCTCTATCAATTACTTCCAGAACATGGACTTTGATGACCTTAAAAAATACACGGGTTGGAAATCTCCTATGGTTTTCAAACGCCACTATCTAAAGAACTTACAGGCCCTTAAATACCCTACGGTTGCAGCGGGGAGTCTTATCTCCCCCCATTAATCTCTGATTATTTCTTTATTCCATCTCTTCTCTCCTCCCTCCTGACCACCTCTCACACCACGTCGCCACTCTCCTGGGTGGTTCGTTAGCCCTAAGTTATTTTGCCATGTTTAATTGTTATGATTTAACTGTTATTGTAATTACCATTCCTGTAAAGTTTAGATATGCTTAGACATGTAAGGTTGATACCTTTCACGACGGGACACTCAGGTGATCCCTGGTCCTCATATTATTTTAGCATTACATCCCCTATGCCTATGGCTAGTTTATGATTTATGTTTACTTACAGTATTATATTATTGCCTTACATGGTGTTTGTTTTCTCCTTATTATGTTATTAATTTATTGGGCTTGGAAGGCATTCTCTGGTACATTCTCACCGGCCGTCACAGGCCGCCCCAGAAAAGGGATTTTGACGAAGGAAAAATCTATTTCTGGGAAGAGGCCTGTGACGCCCGGTGAAACCCTTCCCGGTTATCTGATACGGACCCCACCCCTCTTTTTTCCTTGCCAAGCCATATGTTCTTGCAGAAGGATGTCCTAGAGGGCGCGCGTGGTAGGTGTCGTTGGGGAGTTCAACCATGTTATCTAGGGCCTGTCACGGCCCTCCCCATTGATGAAGGGATTATCTAAATGGAAGACAACCTGTGAATAGTGGTTTACACACGCCTTTGTTTAATACACGACACCTACAAGGTGTTCGCGCGAGGGTTGTAACCTCTGCATTCCATGCTTTTATCTTTCTCTAGTATATTTGGAAGATTTATATTAGGAAAGGTATAAGGAAGGACCTTTCTCGTTTACATTATTATGAGCTAAGGATTTTTTATTTCATTTTAGCAGTTATCAAAATAACAAACATAAAATAAATAAGTACCTGGTAAGGAAGTCGACTTGAACAATTACTCTGCCTTTTTAAGTACGTCTTCCTTACGGAGCCTCGCGATCCTCTTAGGATGCTGAGCGACCCCTAGGAGCTGAAGTATCAAGGGTTGCAACCCATACTACAGGACCTCATCAAAACCTCTAATCTAGGCGCTTCTCAAGAAAAGAATTTGACCACCCGCCAAATCAACCAGGATGCGAAAGGCTTCTTAGCCTTCCGGACAACCCCAAAACAACAATAAAAACATTTCAAGAGAAAGATTAAAAAGGTTATGGAATTAGGGGAATGTAGTGGTTGAGCCCTCACCCACTACTGCACTCGCTGCTACGAATGGTCCCAGGGTGTAGCAGTTCTCGTAAAGAGACTGGACATCTTTAAGATAAAAAGACGCGAACACTGACTTGCTTTTCCAATAGGTTGCGTCCATTATACTTCGCAGAGATCTATTTTGTTTAAAGGCCACTGAAGTTGCGACAGCTCTAACTTCATGTGTCCTTACCTTCAGCAAAGCTTGGTCTTCCTCACTCAGATGGGAATGAGCTTCTCGTATTAACAGTCTGATAAAAAAGGATAAGGCATTCTTTGACATAGGCAAAGATGGTTTCTTAACAGAACACCATAAAGCTTCTGACTGTCCTCGTAAAGGTTTAGTTCGTTTTAAATAGAACTTAAGAGCTCTAACAGGGCATAAGACTCTTTCTAGTTCATTTCCAACCATATTTGATAGGCTTGGAATATCGAACGATTTCGGCCAAGGACGAGGCAAAGATGGTTTCTTAACAGAACACCATAAAGCTTCTGACTGTCCTCGTAAAGGTTTAGTTCGTTTTAAATAGAACTTAAGAGCTCTAACAGGGCATAAGACTCTTTCTAGTTCATTTCCAACCATATTTGATAGGCTTGGAATATCGAACGATTTCGGCCAAGGACGAGAAGGTAGCTCGTTTTTGGCTAGAAAACCAAGTTGTAAAGAACATGTAGCCGTTTCAGATGAAAATCCGATGTTCCTGCTGAAGGCGTGAATCTCACTGACTCTTTTAGCTGTGGCTAAGCAAACCAGGAAAAGAGTCTTTAAAGTGAGATCTTTAAAGGAGGCTGATTGTAGTGGCTCGAACCTTTCTGACATGAGGAATCTTAGTACCACGTCTAAATTCCAACCAGGTGTAGCCAAACGACGCTCCTTCGTGGTCTCAAAAGACTTAAGGAGGTCCTGTAGATCTTTGTTGTTGGAAAGATCTAAGCCTCTGTGACGGAAGACTGATGCCAACATGCTTCTGTAACCCTTGATAGTGGGAGCTGAAAGAGATCTTTCTTTCCTCAGGTATAAAAGGAAGTCAGCTATTTGAGTTACAGAGGTACTGGTCGAGGATACTGATACTGACTTGCACCAGTTTCGGAAGACTTCCCACTTCGACTGGTAGACTCTAAGAGTGGATGTCCTCCTTGCTCTAGCAATCGCCCTGGCTGCCTCCTTCGAAAAGCCTCTAGCTCTCGAGAGTCTTTCGATAGTCTGAAGGCAGTCAGACGAAGAGCGTGGAGGCCTTGGTGTACCTTCTTTACGTGTGGCTGACGTAGAAGGTCCACCCTTAGAGGAAGAGTTCTGGGAACGTCCACTAGCCATCGAAGTACCTCGGTGAACCATTCTCTCGCGGGCCAGAGGGGAGCAACTAACGTCAACCTTGTCCCTTCGTGAGAGGCGAACTTCTGCAGTACCTTGTTGACAATCTTGAACGGGGGGAATGCATATAGGTCTAGATGTGACCAATCCAGTAGAAAGGCATCTATATGAACTGCTGCTGGGTCCGGGATTGGTGAGCAATATATTGGGAGCCTCTTGGTCATCGAGGTTGCGAAGAGATCTATGGTAGGCTGGCCCCATGTGGCCCACAGTCTCTTGCACACATCCTTGTGTAGGGTCCATTCTGTTGGAATGATTTGTCCCTTCCGACTGAGGCAATCTGCCATGACATTCAAGTTGCCTTGGATGAACCTCGTTACTAGAGAAATGTTTAGATCTTTTGACCAGGTGAGGAGGTCCCTTGCGATCTCGTACAACGTCATAGAGTGGGTCCCTCCTTGCTTGGAGATGTACGCCAAAGCCGTGGTGTTGTCCGAGTTCACCTCCACCACTTTGCCTTGAAGGAGAGACTTGAAGCTTTTCAAGGCCAGATGAACTGCCAGTAGCTCCTTGCAGTTGATATGCAATGTTCTTTGACTCGAGTTCCAAGTTCCCGAGCATTTCCGACCGTCTAATGTCGCGCCCCAGCCCGTGTCCGATGCGTCCGAGAAGAGAACGTGGTTGGGAGTCTGAACAGCCAGGGGCAGACCCTCTCTGAGGCTGATACTGTCCTTCCACCAAGTCAGGGAAGACTTCATCTTCTCGGAAATGGGGATCGAGACCGCTTCTAGCGTCTTGTCCTTTTTCCAGTAAACAGCTAGGTGATATTGAAGAGGACGGAGGTGTAGTCTTTCTAACGATACGAACTGTTCCAGGGATGATAGTGTCCCTATCAGACTCATCCACTGCCTGACTGAACATCGTTCCTTCTTCAGCATGTTCTGGATGCATAACTGGGCTTGACTTGTTCTGGGGGCCGACGGAAAAGCCCGAAAAGCTTGACTGTGAATCTCCATCCCTAAATACACAATAGTTTGGGATGGGACCAGTTGAGACTTTTCCATATTGACCAGGAGACCCAATTCCTTGGTCAGATCTAGAGTCCACTTTAGATCCTTCAGACAGCGACGACTGGAAGAAGCTCTTAGAAGCCAGTCGTCCAAATAGAGGGAGGCTCTGATGTCCGCTAAATGAAGGAATTTGGCTATATTCCTCATCAGCCTCGTAAACACAAGAGGAGCTGTGCTTAGGCCAAAGCACAGGGCTTGAAACTGGTAGACAACCTTTTCGTAAACGAATCTCAGAAAAGGTTGGGAGTCTGGGTGGATGGGGACGTGAAAGTATGTGTCCCTTAGGTCTAAAGAGACCATCCAGTCTTCCTTTCTGACCGCTGCTAGAACGGACTTTGTGGTCTCCATGGCGAACGTCTGCTTTGTGACAAAGACATTCAGCGCACTGACGTCTAGCACCGGCCTCCACCCTCCTGTCTTCTTTACCACTAAGAAGAGACGGTTGTAGAAGCCCGGGGTTTGATGGTCCAGGACTTTGACTACCGCTCCCTTTTCTAGCAAGAGAGACACTTCCTGTTTCAATGCTCGTCTCTTGTCTTCCTCTCTGTACCTGGGAGAGAGATCGATGGGAGACGTTGCTAGAGGGGGTTTTCGTACAAACGGGATCTTGTAACCCTCTCTGAGCAACTTCACAGATTGTGCATCTGCGCCTCTCTTCTCCCAGGTCTGCCAGAAGTTCTTGAGTCTGGCTCCCACTGCTGTCTGAAGAAGGTGGCAGTCAGACTCTGCCTTTAAAGGACTTGGTTCCTTTCTTCTTCCCACGTCTCCCTTCGGCACGAGCACCTCCTCTGCTGGAGGCTCTGCCACGAAAGGGCGGAATAAATCTGGACGCTGGAGTGTCCATCCTGGGTCTTGACAAGGTAGGCAAAGGGGTGGCTTTGCGGGCAGAGGACGCAACCAGGTCATGGGTGTCCTTCTGAATCAAAGAAGCAGCAATCTCCTTAATCAAGTCCTCTGGAAAAAGGCACTTAGAGAGAGGAGCAAACAGAAGTTCTGATCTTTGACACGGTGTCACTCCAGCTGACAGGAAAGAGCAAAGGTTCTCACGCTTCTTGAGGACCCCGGATACGAACGAAGCAGCAAGCTCACTAGATCCGTCACGTATGGCCTTGTCCATGCAGGACATGATGAGCAAGGAAGATTCCTTGTCAGAAGGGGAGATCTTCCTGCTCAACGCTCCCAGACACCAGTCCAAAAAGTTGAAGACCTCGAAGGCTCTAAATACTCCTTTCAACAGATGGTCTAGGTCCGAAGGTGACCAGCATATCTTAGAGCGTCTCATGGCTAGCCTGCGGGGAGAGTCTACAAGACTTGAGAAGTCGCCCTGGGCAGAGGCAGGAACTCCCAAGCCGAGAACTTCTCCCGTGGCATACCAGACGCTCGATCTGGAAGAGAGTTTAGCAGGGGGAAACGTAAAGGCTGTCTTCCCTAGACTCTTTTTGGACTGCATCCAATCTCCTAAAACTCGTAAAGCTCTCTTGGACGAGCGTGCGAGGACGAGTTTCGTAAAGGCGGGCGAGGATGACTGCGTACCTAAAGCAAACTCTGACGGAGGAGAGCGTGGAGCCACAGACACAAACTGGTCTGGATACATCTCTTTGAACAGAGCAAGAACTTTTCTAAAGTCCAAAGAGGGTTGCGTGGTCTTGGGCTCGTCAAGGTCCGAATGTGGTTCATCAACGTGTGCCGCATCGTCATCATCAGAGAATTGAGGAGGAAGCGGCAAAGGAGTAGGTATCAGCTGGTCAGCTGAGTCCGGTCGCACGGGTGCACGCGTGACTGAACCGGACGCAACGTCATGGAACTGTTGCCCAGTCTGTGAGCTGGCAACAACCATAGCAGCGCGGGGACGCACAGCGTCTACTCCAGACTGTCTAGTCTGATGTGGGCGAGCAGAGGCAACCACACTGGGTTGCGGAGGTTGACGCACCGCGTCAAAACAAAACAACTTTGACGGTTGTTGTACCTCGCGAACGTCAACGGAAGGTTCCGTGCGTCGCTGAACGTCAACATGCGGCTGGCAGGGTACACTGGAACGCATGTGTGGCGGGACTCTCTCAGCTGGAGTGCGCAAGAAGGTCGCCTCAGCGTCCACAGGACGCACAACCGTGGTTGGTTGTAGGCAAGAGGTTGGTGCAGCAGCAACCTTCTCCGCATGAAAGTCCTGCATCAGAGACGTTAACTGATACTGCATGGTCTGCAGCAAAGACCACTTAGGGTCTACAGGAGCAGGTGCGGCGACCGACGGTGTGACTGCCTGAGGCGGTACCGCTTTGCCTCTCTTAGGAGGCGAGCAGTCATCGGAAGACTGCAGCGAGTCCGAACTGACCCAGTGGCTACAACTGGGCCGTTGGACTTGCGCGGAAGGGACCGACTTGCGCTTAAGAGGTCGTGAGACCTTGGTCCATGGTTTCTTACGAGAAACCTCTTCCGCAGACGAGGAATAAATGGGCTCTCTCGTCTCTGTGTGGGTGGGGCGATCTTGGGTAGATACGCCCGAAACCACGGAGGGAACGTCTGTTCGCTGATTAAAGCCTCTCGAACCCTTTGGTCGTACGACATTGCTTCTCCCCTGGACTTGGGAGCTTGCAAGAGGTCCCGGACTAGGAGGACGACAGGCACGAACAGACGAACCCTCAAGCGCAACACTATCCACAACACTATCACTCACTTTATCACTTCCCACTGCACTCTTACACTTCAGCTCCTTGACGTCCGCCATGAGCTGGTTACGGTCACTAGCCAAAGACTCGACTCTCTCACCCAGAGCTTGGATGGCACGCATCATATCTGCCATCGAAGGTTCCTGAGTGCCAGAAGGGGGATTAGGAGCAACCACTACAGGGGAAGGAATAGGTTGTGGGGCATGAGGAGAGGAAAAATCAACGGAACGAGATGAACTTCTCCTGACTCTATCTCTCTCTAGCCTACGTGTATATTTCTGGAATTCGATAAAATCGAATTCCGAAAGCCCAACGCATTCCTCACATCGATCTTCCAATTGACAGGTTTTATCCCGACAATTGGAACAAACGGTGTGAGGATCGATAGAGGCCTTCGGAAGACGCCTTGAACAGTCCCTAGCATTACACTTCCTGAATTTAGGGACTTGAGAAAGGTCAGCCATTTTGAATTGGACAAAGGGGAATTCAAAAACTATCCAAAGTCATCAACAAATAATCCGATATCAAAAAAAGAATGCAAGGATTTATTGAAGAGAAAGCCTGCACAGCGAAAGCTCAAAACTAGAAACGTGTACTTCACCAAATAGTTGTGAAAACCAATCCAGTTAGCAACAGCGAATTAGTAGGTCTTGCCGGTGGCACGACAGAGAGAAAATTGAGTTCTTTGTTTACAATGAGTACTGAGTACCTGCACGACAGATGGCGCTGTTGAAGTACACCCCCTACCTGCATAGCGATCGCTGGCGGATTTTTAACGTAGAGTTTTCTGTCGAGCAGCAGAGCTGCAGCTTATATAATCACCGGCTAAGTTAAATATTGAAAAATTACTCTAAAATGGCAGATTACTGTACTTTTATTGTAAAAGTCTTTAAATGAATAAACGATTATACCATTTGTTTCTAGAAAAATTTCTTTGATAATAAAATTGAATACTGTACCCAAGGTCAAATAATAATAGGGAACAGTACAAAAGGCTAGAAATTACTATTGGTGATTTCTATGCTGTACCATGTACAGAATAAAATAAGTACCAGAGTTTTAAAATTTTTCAAAGTCTGCATGAAGTATAATCCTGATGAATAATCTTCAAAACATTCTCTTAAGGTTAAAAGTGTCAGGTTTCAGTTACATTTTCATCAGAATAAATGCTCCCTAGAACGTCAGCTGGCCAAGCCCAACCCCTCACTGTGGTGCCCAAACACAGCAATGACCTAACCAGTAAACAGCTTACTCCCATGGTCCCGGGCGGGGATCGATCTGCGGCTATGTGAATGCTTGGCAAACACGTTACCACTGTACTAGCCAGGATTAATGTTGTATGGCTATATATTACAATGATATTTTATGAAAATCATGTGCTATTCATTCCTCAGATGAAAAGTTTCATCAAAATAAAAATAATTGCTGTAATCATCAGAAAATTCCTTAGTTCCCAATGGTAGAGACAGTGGTGTATAAAGCACTCTCGCCATCTTGATTTCTTATTATATTCTTTGGCGCAGCACTGGTCACCTATGCCTTTATCAGAAGTCTATTCCACAAGGTTAATAACATGCAGCAGATTGTTCCGAGTATTTACTTCAAAGGTATCTCTTCCAAAGTTGTTAAGACGAGATTTTGAGTAAGAGCATAGTGATTAAGCTAGTATTGGCTAAAGTAGATCCTCATTTGATGTGTTCGTTGTTGTGGCTTTGCATGTTCTTTCCTCGTTCAATGTAATAAGTTAATTCTTTACCAGAAAATTTAATGCTTTCTTACCTGAAATCACTTTAATCCAGTTCAAAAGATTCAAAAGGTACATTCAATAGAAAAAACTGAAGGTAAAATGCCCTAGCTTTCCCTTTCCTTGCTGCTCCCCTGTCCATCAGACTATGCCTGTTAATACAAGCCAGGTCAATGGGTTTGGTATTCAAAGTGTGGAACCGTTGATTTAGATAAACAAGGATTTTAGATCTGAATTTCATGGTTTATTAGACAATAAGCTGGGTAATTTTTTTTTTTTTTTTTTATCATTCTTAGTCTTGTAGAAGAGTAGTTTAGTTAGTGCCTTAAACTATTGAGAGTCCAAGTAGCATTACTCATGAGTTTTTTCCTACATACGTGGATCGGGCCAATTGATCCTCCTATGTAAAGCTTTGTGTCTGTTTTTACATGTGTTTTTTTCTTTGGGACAGGTTTAGCCAGCCAGCTATTCAGTGCATACGTATATAAAATTTCAAGCTGACTGGAATAGCATTTTGAGTTATCTTTTGCATTTGAATTGGTCACAACCATAGAAAAGGGTTGAGCCTGCTTTTTTCTTAAATGAAAATCTGGTCAACAAAACTTAAAGATTTATTCCTTCTTGTGTGTTAAAATGCCAAATCATGGACAAACCCTGGTTCAATTATCTATTATCTATCTATCCATGTTTGGAGAGTAGCCAACATAAAAAAAAAAGAACATAAGGGGACTTTTCTCTTTGCTCCCCCCAGCCTAACGAGGAACTCAGCCGAGTTTGGTTGGTACTGCTAGGGTGCCACAGCCCACCCTCCCCTGTTATCCACCACAAATGAAGTTTCATATGCTGAATCCCCTACTGCTGAAACCTCAGCGGTCACCAAGGTGATCAGAGGAAGCAGCAGGGACTATTGAGACTGCATCACAATCTCTTTCCATTCATTCCTATTCTTAGCATGCTCTTTTGCCTCTCTCACATCTAACCCCCTATCATCTAACACTTTCTTCACTCCATCCATCCCCCCAAACCTTAACCTTCCTCGTTCTCCTATCAACTCTTTCATCTTCTTCCGCAGATGGCCATTTTTCATTCTCTCCACATGGCCAAATTACCTCTAACACATTCATATCCACTCTAGCCAGTTGCAAATTCATCTCTTACACAAGTTCTCACACTCACTACTTCATTCCTAACTATCTAATCAAGATACACCAGTCATATTCCTCAGACACTTCATCTCTAACACATTCTATTTCTGTCTCTAAGTCACTTTCATTTGTCATTACTCCAATCCATACAATCACTTTCTCAAACAGAACTATCTTTACATTTACTCCTAATCCTCTATTCTTTACCCCTCCCTTCACTGCTCCAACACTTTACATACTTCTTAAACTCTCTCATGTACATCTGCTTCCACTCCACCATTTGCAGCAACAACATACCCCCCAAGTACTTAAACTGACCTAGTTTTTCAAGTAACTCTTCATTCAATATGACCTTCAACCTAGCACCACCCTCCCTTCTCATAACCTTACTCTTAATCACATTAGCTCTCAACTTCCTTTTCTCACACACCCTCCCAAACTCTAGCTTCTCCTACGAGTCTGCAACCAATACAGTATTGTCCGCAAACAACAACTCATTCACCTCCCACTCATGATTACTCTTAAACTATCAATTTCAATCCTCAACCAGTCACAACCAATTGATGTAGTCAGTATTACATTTAAATTGTCCATATCTTTTGCACTTTTTATACAGGGACTTCTCTTGCAATTCCATCAACAAACAGATTGAACAACCATGGCAACATCACACATCCCTGTCTCAACCCCACTGTAACTGGAAACCACTCACTCACTTCATTTCCTATCCTAACACATGCTTTGCTGCTCAAGTATAAACTCTTCACTGCTTGAAACAACCTTTCACCAGTTCCATATAACCTCATCAATTCTACATTGCTTCCCTATTAACCATCACAAGTTTTCTCTAGATCCATAAATGCAACATACATCTTACCTTTTGCTAAATATTTCTTGCATAACTGCCTAACTAAAAGTCTGATCCCTACCTCACCTAAAACCACCCTGCACTTCTAAAATTACATCCTCTGTTTTGTCCTTTATTATCCTTTATAAGGAGGTGTATGTTGCGTTTATGGATCTGGAGAAAGCATATGATAGAGTTGATAGGGAAGCAATGTGGAATGTGATGAGGTTATATGGAGTTGGTGGAAGGTTGTTGCAAGCAGTGAAAAGTTTCTACAAAGGTAGTAAAGCATGTGTTAGAATAGGAAATGAAGTGAGCGATTGGTTTCCGGTGAGAGTGGGGCTGAGACAGGGATGTGTGATGTCGCCGTGGTTGTTTAACTTGTATGTTGATGGAGTGGTGAGAGAGGTGAATGCTCGAGTGCTTGGACGAGGATTAAAACTGGTAGGCGAGAATGATCATGAATGGGAGGTAAATCAGTTGTTGTTTGCGGATGATACTGTACTGGTAGCAGACACAGAAGAGAAGCTTGACCGACTAGTTACAGAATTTGGAAGGGTGTGTGAGAGAAGGAAGTTGAGAGTTAATGTGGGTAAGAGTAAGGTTATGAGATGTACGAGAAGGGAAGGTGGTGCAAGGTTGAATGTCATGTTGAATGGAGAGTTACTTGAGGAGGTGGATCAGTTTAAGTACTTGGGGTCTGTTGTTGCAGCAAATGGTGGACTGGAAGCAGATGTACGTCAGAGAGTCAATGAAGGTTGCAAAGTGTTGGGGGCAGTTAAGGGAGTAGTAAAAAATAGAGGGTTGGGCATGAATGTAAAGAGAGTTCTATATGAGAAAGTGATTGTACCAACTGTGATGTATGGATCGGAGTTGTGGGGAATGAAAGTGATGGAGAGACAGAAATTGAATGTGTTTGAGATGAAGTGTCTGAGGAGTATGGCTAGTGTATCTCGAGTAGATAGGGTTAGGAACGAAGTGGTGAGGGAGAGAACGGGTGTAAGAAATGAGTTAGCGGCTAGAGTGGATATGAATGTGTTGAGGTGGTTTGGCCATGTTGAGAGAATGGAAAATGGCTGTCTGCTAAAGAAGGTGATGAATGCAAGAGTTGATGGGAGAAGTACAAGAGGAAGGCCAAGGTTTGGGTGGATGGATGGTGTGAAGAAAGCTCTGGGTGATAGGAAGATAGATGTGAGAGAGGCAAGAGAGCGTGCTAGAAATAGGAATGAATGGCGAGCGATTGTGACGCAGTTCCGGTAGGCCCTGCTGCTTCCTCCGGTGCCTTAGATGACCGCGGAGGTAGCAGCAGTAGGGGACTCAGCAGTATGAAGCTTCATCTGTGGTGGAAATGTGGGAGGTTGGGCTGTGGCACCCTAGCAGTACCAGCTGAACTCGGCTGAGTCCCTGGTTAGGCTGGAGGAACGTAGAGAGTAGAGGTCCCCTTTTTTGTTTTGCTTCTTGTTGATGTCGGCTACCCCCCAAAATTGGGGGAAGTGCCTTTGGTATATGTATGTATGTATATTAATTAGCACTCTACCATACACTTTTCCAACCACACTCAACAAACTAATACCCCTTGTAGCCTTTGAATTACAACACTCATGCACATCTCCCTACCTATGTATAGTGGAACAATACATGCATACCCAGTCCACTGGTACTACCACTGACAACATAAAGCATATATTAAACAATCTCACCAACCATTCAAGTACAGTCCCACCTGTTTCTTTATCATCTCAGCCCTCATGCCATCTATACCAGGTACTTTTCCTGCTCTCGTTTCTTCTAGTGCTCTCTTCACTTCCTCTCTTGTAATCTCTCTCTCTCTCATTCTTATCTCCTATCACTGGGACCTCAACATCTGGAACAGCAATTGTATCTGCCTCCCTATGATTGTAGGGGAGCATATTTGGAGAGACAGAAGGGTTATCATCTTTGGAAAAGTAATAGATCAAATTTGACTGAGAATAACTATGCTCAGTTTATGCTTAAACTGAAAGGTAAAACAATTTGACCACAAAAGAAATTTTCTAGTATAACTCAGGAACATAACTGGTGGGCTACCCTCAAAACTACACTTTGGTGCAGACTAATAGTCCTCCTTTGCTTGAACTAGATGGCTCGGCAACTCACTGTCCAAAGGCAAAGGCAACCCTTCTGGCTGATGCGTTTGACAGTAAGCAAAGTAATGAGAAATGCAATCTTCCTCACACCAGTTTTCCTGAACTCTATTTCCCATTAAACCTTTCTGAGGAGAACAAACGGGTTCCCATTACACCTTTCTGGTGAGAACAAACGGTTTGATACACATCATTGTAAAACTCTTTCCCTTCATTTATATTTCTGATGATTGTTTCATTTTCAAAATGAATAGCGCATGAATTTATGTTAAGTACTGAAATAATTATAGTTATACACTAAAGAGTTACAAATAGTTAGATGACGATACTGTACTATAAAAAAAAATGTGATAAAGCATTGGTGTTTTGAATTTGCTACTTTATTTGCAAATTTCAATATTTACAGTAAATGTCACATTACCTGCTCAACAAAAACAGAATCTGGAAGCATGCCTAGCTGATGAGCCAATTCTGTCTGTGTGATTTGTATGGATGAAATCTTATCATCTTTTGGATAGAGTGTTGAGAGACTACATTTCCTGGATAGGGTGGTAGCTGCCGAGTCACTAAAAGCCTGGTGAATAAGAGTGCATTCAATTTATCATCGAGAATAGTTTATAGGGTAAGACAATGGTTTCAAAAGTGTGACACATTATTTGCAGAACATCAGAGAGTATGCAATCTTAAACTATATTCTATTTTGGATGTAGGCTGGATGTGTAAAAACTTGATGTACAACATATAATGCGAGGCACACCGTCCAATTTTATTCCATACTTTAGGAAACAGCTTCAACCATTAATCAAGGTAATTATAATTTAGTTATTCAACAATAAAAAATATTAAGCAATTTTCCTGTGTATATAAAGATTCATCTAGTTTTTAACTTGAATAACCTAACTTTTTGTGCAGTAATAAAATCCTTATACACTATGGCCACAGTGCATCAAAATGATTGGAAACCACTGGCAAAACTGAACACACAAGATGCTTGATCTTCATTCAACAAAATCAGCAAGTCTTGTTACTTAATGATTCAGACATTATGGGGATCCAATATCTAAATCTTTGGACTGGAAAAGTAGTATCTCTATGAACAAAGACAAGAAATTTAATCCATATGAAGGCCTACTTAGTCAAGTCAATTACTGTTTCTTCTGAGTCTTATAATTATTCTATTTGTTTCAACTACCTTGGGAATTACATGATTTTGCCTTTATTTTCTCAAATTAATTTGCCATTTCTATGCATGCTTTCAGTTTGGTGTGGGAAGAGAAAGGGCTACTCTTTACAAGATTCAGGAAAACTTACATTGGACATTACTACTCTTGAAAATTCATCCAACATCTTCTCTCGGTCATAAACTGTGGTGAATTTCAAGCGAAGCTTATCCCTAGTTTCTTGTCTGTACGTAGGAACTAGTTCAATTTCATTAAAGAACTTTTCAAGACCCACTTTGTATTTTGAAGCATAAAACTCCTCTTGGAACATCAGGAACTGCAATAAAATAATGCATATGTTTCTAATACATTCATTTTTATATTAAACCTGCCACAAATACTGTATATTCACAATTTAAAAATACACAATTTCAACTGAAATTTTTTTTTGAAAAACATTTAGCTGTGTTAATATCCATTTACTGTAAACATGATGCAAAGTTATTATATACCAGAAAGAATTCAATAAACATCTGCAGCATAACAGAATATAATATTAAATTTACGCTCAGTTCTTCTTTTAACAGTAGCAAAAAAAATAAAATTGCAAACTATAAAGCTTTATTTGCAAAGAAATTTGGATAAATACTTGTTGCCTTTCTCAGGTTGATAAAATTTAGACCACTTTCATAACTGTAAAGAACTGCAATGAGAAAACTGCTGAGTATGTGACAATGTTACCTTTTACTTCTCTAAGCAGAATCTTTCTTCTAATCCTTTCACTCTCTCTTTTTTATAAACGGTAACCACTACATGACTCTAAACAAGTTATTTTTTTTTGCTTATGCAACTCCTGCATTTAAGTAATGACAGTTATACAACATAAATGAGTCGTGAAAAAATCTTCAGTAGTTTCACTTCAAGTAGGCACACACACATAACTATAACATTTCAAATCTGTGAAGCATTTGTATATATGGATTTTAGATTTGAGATCTATCATGTTGATGCATTACAATATCAGATTTAATAAAAAAAAATTCCCTGTACAATAAAAGTTATCGATTCAATATTTAACTTGGGAATGTTAAAAAATAAGCCTAACACTTACCAGATCATAATGATTTGAAACCTGATGTACTATTCGTAAGAAATGTGTTGAATGTCTGATTACAACCTGGACATTTGTGAAGTCTATAGTCCTAAGAAGGACTCCTTTCATATTCAAAACCACTATTCTCTTGGAGTTTGGTACAAATTTTACGATTACATCACGAGTATCCATGTAAGATATTCTCTCTGAAATGGAAAAAAAAAATCTATATTCTTCTGGAAACCTTGTACAGTATTAACTTCATACTTTCATGAAAAAACAAGCCATAAAATCTCTTGTTTCAAATACAAGATGAAGTCCAAGTCAAAAGCTAGAATTTCATATTCCTATACACACTATAGTATTACAGTTAACCCTTTTACCCCCAAAGGACGTACAGGTACGTTTCACAAAAGCCATCCCTTTACCCCCATGGACGTACCGCTACGTCCTTGCAAAAAAATGCTATAAATTTTATTTACATATTTTTGATAATTTTTTTTAGAAAATTCAGGCATTTTCCAAGAGAATGAGACCAACCTGACCTCTCTATGACAAAAATTAAGCCTGTTAGAGCAATTTAAAAAAAGTATACTGCATAATGTGATGGGAAAAAAATAACCCCTTGGGGTTAAGGGTTGGAAATTTCCAAATAGCCCGGGGGTAAAAGGGTTAACACCCCTGTATTCGCGGGCGTTAGGAACCAGAACCCCCGCGAATAGAGCATATCCATGAATACTTAAAAAGCCATATAAAAATACTTATAACTGCCTATTTTGATATATAAAATGTGCAATAACATTAAAAATACCATCATAAACAATTTAGATACATTTAAGAATAGATTAAGGACATTTTCAGAAAATTATAATGAATGTGCCTCATAAAAACCAATTAACAAACTACCATAACACAATACATACAGTACAATGCTGTACATATACAAAATATACAGGACTATGCTGTACATACTGTATATACTTTATTAATGTTACATTACTAAAGATAAGTAAATTTTCTATCATGCATACAGTAAATAAACAATTTTCTTTAACTTGCTCATATTTTTAACCGTGGACAATCTATTGTACAATACAGCACAGTACATACAACAAATAACCTACCTGTTTTTTTTTTCTACACATTTTTTAGCTATTTTATTGTAACACAAGCAAGATTCATTGATGATACATCAATATATAACATACTTTATTATACACTTGTATTTTCAAGCTATTTTATTGTAGTAAAATACAAGCAAGGTTCCTTGCTGTTAATATGTACGTGTATGTACGTATATGTATAGGTATTGCTCAACTTACGACCTATGCGACATACGACTATTTGACTTTACGACCATTTTTTCAGGGTGATGACGTCACAAGTTTATCGGAAATAGGACGAATATTTCCTTGAAAATAATCTATTTTCGTGTATACATATAAACTGATTTATCTTGGTAAATTATTATTTTCTTTTATTGTTAATATTCAGTATTTATTTTCAGTTAAAAATACATTAAGAAAAGTTTTAATATCTGTCTAGTTCATATTATGTCTGGTGACGTCACATCACCGGCGGAAAGCTTCCGGGCAATACAGTGATTTCCTTCCAATAGGCTAACGATTAATATTAGTATTTCCATTATCGAAATATTAAATAACGATACAAAGTATTTTGAGGGTCTGTATCGGTTGTCATGAGTACTACGTAGCGTAAATTTGACTGTACGCTACTTTTTTAATATTTGATAATGGATCGATGTTTATCTAAAGAAAATATACTTTTAGGGCAAATATTTTCTTGAAAATAATATATTTCCTGTTACATTATAAAAATAAAATACTTTTGTTTGTTAAGTTAGTATTTTCTTTTCATTTTTTGCGAGAAACAAAGAAAATTAATTTACATATTTTGCAAGTCATTCTTCGTAGAGATTACTGTACGTCACGTGACTTGTGACGTCATGTATCTGGCGGAAGTGCGCTGACAAACTGAATGATTTCCTTTCATTTTTACCGAGTAATCTTATTACAGCATTCCCATCATCGAAACACCCAGTAACGATATCAGGTGTTTTAGTGGTCTGTATCATTAGTTATAAGATTTGTACAACTTACTGTAAATTTAAGAAAAAAAGTCTGATGACGTCATATTTCTGGCGGAAGACGAGAGTCAAATCAAGTGATTTCCTTCCGATGCGTTACTATTCCCATAATCGAAACATTGAATAATGATATATAAAATTTTTTAATAATTTTCAAAAAAAAAAAAATATGAAGATACAACTGAATTAAAAACAAAATACAGAGAGAGAGAGAGAGAGAGAGAGAAAGAGAGAGAGAGAGAGAGAGAGAGAGAGAGAGAGAGAGAGAGAGAGAGAGAGAGAGAGAGAGAGAGAGAGAGAGAGAGCGTATTCCTTTTATAACTAATAATAAGGTCCATAAACGAACTGTATGGAAAATGTGATACCCTATAACATATTGGCACTGATGTAATATGCATTATGAAGAAATTTCGAATGTCAAGAAAATTATATAAATCAGTGTTATTCGCACTATATATATGTGCTCATAATAGTAATACGGCAGCGTGACCTTGAGATCAGCTGATGCCAGCCGAAAGTAAATCAAAAGTATTTGTTGATTATTGATATGCTCAAGAAATTGAAAAATAAAATATAAACGTTCTTTAATAAACCACAATTAAACACAGTAATGTCTAATGAAATATAAAGGCTTAATATTGAACTACAATACTGTATGAAGCTTTAAAAATGAACTTCCCGTATGCGATTGCGAGAGCGAGCACACACACACACATACACACACACACACAGAAAGAGCTACAACGATTTCGCATTATACCTAATGATTAGACGAACTGTATGGAAACTTATTTCCTGTAACATATTGGCGTTGATGTAATATTCATCATGAAGATATTTCTATTAAGTTGAGAAATAAAAAAATATGCCATACGTATGTACGCCATATTTTGATACGGTAGGTAGCGGCACTTTCAGATCAGCTGATCATAACCAAAGGTAAACAAAATTTTCAGTACTCGATTGTAAAATGCTTCCAAAATTGATGAATAGAATACAATGATGAATTTATAGAGCATATGATATCCTATGAAACAAGAAAATGGAATAATGATAGACAGTAAGAAAATATTGACAAAATATGATCCAGATGATTGCCGAATCATAACTTATCAAAATAAATCTACGGGAACTTCACTTTTCTAGTTCGACATACGGCCAACTCGACTTACGACTCATCTCTCGGTCCCTATCTCGGTTGTAAGTCGAGCAATACCTGTACTTATATAATATAGGTGTTAGTAACTAAAGCACCTCACACACAAATGAGCGCACTCAATATTTTTGAATTACGGTTATGTAAAACCAGAAAGTTGAATGCAGTGGTATTAAGAGAGAGAGAGAGAGAGAGAGAGAGAGAGAGAGAGAGAGAGAGAGAGAGAGAGAGAGAGAGAGAGAGAGAGATACCATACTGTTCATTGTGTTTTATACTTAAAAATGTACATATTGATATAGAATTGAATGTAAATAAATAAGCATGACATTAAAAGGAAAAATATGTTATGATCTATTATTTCTCAAAATAAAGAAAAATAAATTGTTAATGCGTTTGATATATGTACAGTAGTAGCATTGTGCGTATACCAGAAAGTAATGTTCACTTTTTTTTACTTGAATATGTACTTATTGATATAAAATTAATTTTGAATAATTATTATACTAAAAGGGAAAATACTATATATTATGATCTGTTACATGTATTCATTTATCAAAATGAAAGAAAAATAAATCGCTAATGTGTATGATATCTGTAGTAGCATTATGCGTTCATACATATCCCACAGTACAGTTCATTGGGATTTTTAACCTGAATATGTACTTATTGATATAAAATTAATTGAAAATAAATAATTATTAGACTACAAGGAAAAATGTTACAATCTGTTATGTATTTACCGAAATGAAAGAAAAATATATTGCTACAGTAATGTGTTTGATATGCGTAGTAGCATTGTGTTCATATAGTACATACAATAAAGTAATGTTTGTTGTGCTTTTCTCAACTTGAAAATGTACTTATTGATATAAAATGTTATTTTCATTAGTAAAATAAATTTTTGAATATACTTACCCGATGATCATGTACAGTAGCTGTCAACTCCGTTGCCCGACAGAAATCTACGGTCGGGATACGCCAGCGATCGCTATCCAGGTGGGGGTGTACTTCAACAGCGCCATCTGTGGTCAGGTACTCAAGTACTTCTTGACAACAAGAACTCAATTTTCTCCTCGGTCCACTGGTTCTCTATGGGGAGGAAGGGCGGGTTCTTTAATTCATGATCATCGGGTAAGTATATTCAAAAATTTATTTTACTAATGAAAATAACATTTTTCAATATTAATCTTACCCGATGATCATGTAGCTGATTCACACCCAGGGTGGTGGGTGGAGACCAGCATACATGTTAACAAAGAAGCTAAGTATCCCGTATTTCATTTTATTAGTTATTCAAAATAACATAAAATAAATAAGTACCTGGTAAGGAAGTCGACTTGAACCATTACTCTGCCTTTATTAAGTACGTCTTCCTTACTGAGCGTAGCGGTCCTCTTAGGATGCTGAACGACTCTTAGGTGCTGAAGTATAAAGGGCTGCAACCCATACTAAAGGACCTCATCACAACCTCTAACCTAGGCGCTTCTCAAGAAAGAATTGACCACCCGCCAAATCAACAAGGATGCGGAAGGCTTCTTAGCCGACCGTACAACCCAAAAACAACAATAAAAAGTATTCAAGAGAAAGGTTAAAAAGGTTATGGGATTATGGGAATGTAGTGGCTGAGCCCTCACCTACTACTGCACTCGCTGCTACGAATGGTCCCAGGGTGTAGCAGTTCTCGTAAAGAGACTGGACATCTTTGAGATAGAATGATGCGAACACTGACTTGCTTCTCCAATAGGTTGCATCCATAACACTCTGCAGAGAACGGTTCTGTTTGAAGGCCACTGAAGTAGCCACAGCTCTCACTTCATGTGTCCTTACCTTCAGCAAAGCAAGGTCTTCTTCCTTCAGATGAGAATGTGCTTCTCTAATCAGAAGCCTGATGTAGTAAGAAACTGCGTTCTTAGACATTGGTAGAGAAGGCTTCTTGATAGCACACCATAAGGCTTCTGATTGTCCTCGTAAAGGTTTTGACCTTCTTAGATAGTACCTAAGAGCTCTAACTGGGCAAAGTACTCTCTCCAGTTCGTTCCCCACCAAGTTGGACAGGCTTGGGATCTCGAACGACTTAGGCCAAGGACGTGAAGGAAGCTCGTTTTTAGCCAAAAAACCGAGCTGCAAGGAACATGTAGCCGTTTCAGATGTGAAACCTATGTTCCTGCTGAAGGCGTGGATCTCACTTACTCTTTTAGCTGTTGCCAAGCACACGAGGAAAAGAGTTTTTAATGTGAGGTCCTTAAAAGAGGCTGATTGGAGAGGTTCAAATCTTGATGACATAAGGAACCTTAGGACCACGTCTAGATTCCAGCCTGGAGTGGACAACCGACGTACCTTTGAGGTCTCAAAAGACCTAAGGAGGTCCTGTAGATCTTTGTTGGTGGAAAGATCCAAGCCTCTGTGGCGGAAAACCGCTGCCAACATACTTCTGTAACCCTTGATCGTAGGAGCTGAAAGGGATCTTACGTTCCTTAGATATAACAGGAAGTCAGCAATCTAGGTTACAGTGGTACTGGTTGAGGAAACTGCATTGGCCTTGCACCAGCTTCGGAAGACTTCCCACTTAGACTGATAGACTCTGAGAGTGGATGTCCTCCTTGCTCTGGCAATCGCTCTGGCTGCCTCCTTCGAAAAGCCTCTAGCTCTTGAGAGTCTTTCGATAGTCTGAAGGCAGTCAGACGAAGAGCGTGGAGGTTTGGGTGTACCTTCTTTACGTGAGGTTGACGTAGAAGGTCCACTCTTAGAGGAAGAGTCCTGGGAACGTCGACCAGCCATTGCAGTACCTCTGTGAACCATTCTCTCGCGGGCCAGAGGGGAGCAACCAACGTCAGCCGTGTCCCTTTGTGAGAGGCGAACTTCTGAAGTACCCTGTTGACAATCTTGAACGGCGGGAATGCATACAGGTCGAGATGGGACCAATCCAGCAGAAAAGCATCCACGTGAACTGCTGCTGGGTCTGGAATCGGAGAACAATACAACGGGAGCCTCTTGGTCATTGAGGTAGCGAACAGATCTATGGTTGGCTGACCCCACAGGGCCCAAAGTCTGCTGCAAACATTCTTGTGAAGGGTCCACTCTGTAGGGATGACCTGACCCTTCCGGCTGAGGCGATCTGCCATGACATTCATATCGCCCTGAATGAACCTCGTTACCAGCGTGAGCTTTCGATCTTTTGACCAGATGAGGAGGTCCCTTGCGATCTCGAACAACTTCCTCGAATGAGTCCCTCCCTGCTTGGAGATGTAAGCCAAGGCTGTGGTGTTGTCGGAGTTCACCTCCACCACCTTGTTTAGCTGGAGGGACTTGAAGTTTATCAAGGCCAGATGAACCGCCAACAACTCCTTGCAATTGATGTGAAGTGTCCTTTGCTCCTGATTCCATGTTCCCGAGCATTCCTGTCCGTCCAATGTCGCACCCCAGCCCGTGTCTGATGCGTCCGAGAAGAGACGGTGGTCGGGGGTCTGAACAGCCAAAGGTAGACCTTCCTTGAGAAGAATGCTGTTCTTCCACCACGTTCGAGTAGACCTCATCTCTTCGGAAACAGGAACTGAGACCGTCTCTAGCGTCATGTCCTTTATCCAGTGAGCAGCTAGATGATACTGAAGGGGGCGGAGGTGGAGTCTCCCTAACTCGATGAACAGGGCTAGCGATGATAGTGTCCCTGTTAGACTCATCCACTGCCTGACTGAGCATCGGTTCCTTCTCAGCATGCTCTGGATGCATTCTAGGGCTTGGTTGATCCTTGGGGCCGACGGAAAAGCCCGAAAAGCTCGACTCTGAATCTCCATACCCAGGTAGACAATGGTCTGGGATGGGACGAGCTGGGACTTCTCTAAATTGACCAGGAGGCCCAGTTCCTTGGTCAGATCCATAGTCCATCTGAGATTCTCCAGACAGCGACGACTTGTGGGAGCTCTTAAAAGCCAGTCGTCTAAATAGAGGGAGGCTCTGATGTCTGCCAAGTGAAGGAATTTCGCAATATTCCTCATCAGTCTGGTAAACACAAGAGGTGCCGTGCTTAGGCCAAAGCACAGGGCTTGGAACTGGTACACAACCTTTCCAAAGACGAATCTCAGGAAAGGTTGGGAGTCTGGATGGATGGGGACGTGAAAGTATGCGTCTTTCAGGTCTAACGAGACCATCCAGTCCTCCTGCCTGACCGCTGCTAGGACCGACTTCGTCGTCTCCATCGTGAACGTCTGCTTGGTGACAAAAGCATTGAGAGCACTGACGTCCAGCACCGGTCTCCAACCTCCTGTCTTCTTGGCTACCAGGAAGAGACGGTTGTAAAAGCCCGGGGATTGATAATCCCGGACTATGACCACTGCTTCCTTTTGTAGCAAGAGCGACACCTCTTGTTGCAACGCTAGCCTCTTGTCCTTCTCCTTGTAGTTGGGAGAGAGGTTGATGGGAGATGTAGCTAGAGGGGGATTGCGGCAGAACGGAATTCTGTATCCCTCCCTTAGCCACTTCACAGACTGAGCGTCTGCACCTCTGCTCTCCCAAGCTTGCCAGAAGGTCTTGAGTCTGGCTCCTACAGCTGTCTGGAGAGGAAGGCAGTCAAAACTTGCCTTTTGCGGACTTGGAACCCTTCTTGGACTTGCCACGGTGACTGTCTGCACGGGTACCTCCTCTGCTGGAGGTTCTGCCACGAAAGGGCGGGATGAACCTAGAAGCAGGTATATCAACTGCTGCAGGGCGGAAGGGTCTAGGCACGGAAGGTAAGGTTTTAGCCTTACGTGCAGAAGAAGCCATCAGATCATGAGTGTCCTTCTGGATAAGTGAGGCAGCCATCCCCTTAATCAACTCCTCCGGAAACAGACACTTGGAGAGAGGAGCAAACAACAACTCTGACTTCTGGCAAGGAGTGATACCAGCAGATAAGAAGGAGCAAAGATGTTCTCTCTTCTTGAGGACTCCTGATACATATGAAGCCGCAAGTTCACCAGACCCATCCCGAATTGCCTTGTCCATGCTAGACATGATCAGCATGGCCGAGTCCTTATCTGAAGGGGAAGTCTTCCTGCTTAAGGCTCCCAAACACCAATCGAGGAAGTTGAATATCTCGAAGGCACGAAAGACTCCCTTCAACAGATGATCAAGATCTGAAAAGGACCAGCAGATCTTCGAACGTCTCATAGCCAACCTGCGGGGAGAGTCAACCAGACTTGAGAAGTCGGCCTGGGCAGAGGCAGGAACCCCCAAGCCAGGTTCCTCTCCCGTGGCATACCAGACGCTCGACTTAGAAGCAAGCTTGGGAGGAGGAAACACAAAAGAGGTCCTTCCCAGTTGCTTCTTGGAATGCAACCAGTCCCCCATAACCCTCAAAGCTCTCCTAGATGATCTGGCGAGAACAAGCTTGGTGAAGGCAGGCGCAGCAGACTGCATGCCCAGAGCAAACTCGGAGGGAGGAGAACGAGGGGTTGCAGACACAAAATGTTCAGGATACAAGTCCCTGAACAAAGCAAGGACCTTGCGAAAGTCTAAGGAAGGTGGCGAAGACTTGTGTCCTTCAACATCAGAGTGAGGTTCATCCAGATGAGCAGCTTCATCATCCGATACATCATCATCCGAAAGTTGAGTTGTGAGTGGCAAAGGCAGAGCAGCAAGCTGACCGGCTGAATCCTGCAGAACGGGTGCATGCGTACCTGCGGATCCAACATCATGCCTCTGCTGGACAGTCTGCGAGCTGGCAACAACAAAAGCAGAGGGCTGGTGTGAGGGAGGGTCTGCGGTGGGCTGAGGAGCATGCGGTATGGTATGCAGAGCATGCTGTAAGGTATGCGGCTCATGCTGCATGGTATGCGGAGCATGCTGTAAGGTCTGCAGAGCATGCTGCATGGGCTGAGGAGAATGCCGCATAGTGCTGGAACCCGGCAACTCCTGATGCGGCAGCTCACGCATGTTAGCAGATGGTGCAGCAAGAACATGCGTCTGGCAGGGAGGACTGCGCATCGGTGGAGGAGCTCTCACAGGTGGTGTGTGGGAGCAGGCAGCCGCAGTATCTGCTGAGCGCACAACCTCTGCGGGTTGTAGGCTAACAGGAGAGGTGTTAACCTTCTCGGCATGATACTCCTGCATGAAAGCCGCAAGCTGAGACTGCATAGTCTGCAGCATGGACCACTTAGGGTCTACTGTGGTTGGAGCAACAACAGACGGAGCAGTAGCCTGTTGAGGGACCACTCTACCTCTCTTGGGAGGTGTGCAGTCATCAGATGACTGTGGCGAGTCCGAACTGACCCAGTGGCTACACCTGGGCCGTTGGACAAGCTCGGAAGGGACCTTACGTTTGAGCGGTCGTGAGACCTTGGTCCACCGTTTCCTCCTGGAAACCTCTTCCACAGACGAGGAATGTAAGGGCTCATTCGTCTGTATGTGGATGGGACGATCCTTAACAGATACGTCCGCAACCACTGAGGATACATCCGTGCGCCGATCAAGGCCTGCCGAACCCTTTGGTCCTTCGACATTGCTTCTCCCCTGGGCTTGGGAGCTTGCAAGAGGTCCCGGACTGGGAGGACGACTGGCACGCACAGATGTACCCTCATGCGCAACACTGACACTGACACTATGCACATCACTAGCACTAACACTTCCCACTGCACTCTTCGCTTTCAGCTCTCTGACATCTGCCAAGAGCTGATTGCGGTCACTAACCAACGACTCCACCTTATCACCGAGAGCCTGAATGGCACGCAACATATCAGCCATTGCAGGCTGAGCACTCGTAGCAGGTTCGGGAGTCACCACCACAGGGGAAGGAAAAGGTTGAGGGGCATGGGGAGAGGAAAAATCCACAGAGCGAGAAGAACTCCTCCTATCTCTCTCCTTCTCTAACCTACGTGCATATCTGAGGAATTCGTTAAAATCGAATTCCGAAAGCCCAGCACATTCCCCACATCGATCTTCCAATTGACAGGATTTACCCCTACAATTGGAACATACGGTGTGAGGATCTATAGAGGCCTTCGGAAGACGCCTAGTACAAGTCCTAACACTACACTGCCTGTATTTAGGAACTTGGGAATGGTCAGACATCTTGAATTTAGAAGTAGTCAAGGGGGAATTCCAAAATTAAGCAAAGTTCGTTAACCAATAAGTCAAATTAATTCCAAAAGCTTGCTAAGCTAAGGATAAAGCTTCCTGAACAGCGAAGGCTAAACTTTAGAGCAAATACATCACCAAATCGTGAACAAAAGACTCCAAAATCAACAGCGTATCCAAGTAGGTCTTGCCGGCGGCACGACAGAGGAAAAATTGAGTTCTTGTTGACAAGAAGTACTTGAGTACCTGACCACAGATGGCGCTGTTGAAGTACACCCCCACCTGGATAGCGATCGCTGGCGTATCCCGACCGTAGATTTCTGTCGGGCAACGGAGTTGACAGCTACATGATCATCGGGTAAGATTAATATTGAAAAATCAACTTTAAATAAATAAGCACGAGATTAAAACAAAAAATATGGTACAATCTGTTATTTATATACTAAAAGGAAAAAAAATATTTCGCAAATATATAAAATTTTCTCTCGATTAATTAGTAGATAATTTACCTATAGAAAAACCTGCGAATCCTTGATTCGTGAATAGCGGGGGGTAACTGTGTGATAAGCAAATTCTCCACCTAAATTTTACTTACTCATTCTTATGATACAAGACAACCTGTTTATCTTGCTTTACAAATTGCAATTTTCTACATTGTACAATATCAACATGGCATGTGGACACTAACTGGTTAATTCATATTACTAAGAGAAAGCAAAGCTTTCAATATCATCAATTTCAAATACACCACAGTCGTTTTATTTAAAGAATTATAATTATTATTATTATTATTATTATTATTATTATTATTATCATTATTATTATTATTATTTGCTAAGCTACAACCCTAGTTGGAAAAGCAAGATGCTATGAGCCCAAAGGCTCCAAATGAAAAAATAGTCCAGTGAGGAAAGGAAATAAACAAACAAGAGAAGTAATGAACAAATAGAATAAAATATTCTAAAAACCGTAACACCATTAAAACAGATCTTTTATATATAAACTATAAAAAGAGACATATGTGAGCCTTTTCAACATAAAAACATTCACAAGTTTGAACTTCTGAACTTCCTCCGATTTAACTACCTGATTAGGAAGACCATTCCACAACTTGGTCACAGCTGGAATATTATCATTATTATTACTTGCTAAGCTACAACCCTTTACCTGAAAGTATTACCTTGCCACAAGGACTACCCCCATCTAGAACCAAACAAGATCTAATCAAAAGAATCTCTCTGAAGAAGTCAAGATATTAAACTAATCCCTCCGAAAGTACCGTATCTTAACTAAATCCGTAACTCTCACCTAATGAATTAAAGTAATAATAGAATGACTTGCATAATCTAAAATGTCTTCAGCCACAATAGGACCTAACGAACAACAGGAGTCATAAACAACTTGAATTTCCTTGAAATATGAGAAAACAAAAACTGAGTTACACCACTTATTGCTTTTTGAAGGGCCGACATTTTTACTAACCTATGATATCATACATATTAACTTTAAGTAGAGTATAAATAAACTTTCTAAGCTATTTTTTAAGGTGAGCCTCTATGATTAAACTCTTTAGTCAAGTAATATAGCATTTACTTTGAAAGATCCCTAAACTTAACCAACCTATTCTGTAATCATACACTGCATCAACAGACAAAGTGTATCATATGCGTGTCAAACTTCCTCGTACAAACGAATCAAATTATACAGCAAATATACCTTGACTATGAAATTAATAACTTAATATAACTGATGTATACTACTACCAAAAGTCCTGACAAAGGGAATGAACAAAATCCTCTAAAAAAAAAAAAAAAAAAAAAAAAAAAAAAAAAAAAAAAAAAAAAAAAAAAAAGACATATCGTCAATACAGTGGTTGACAAAATAAGAAAGACTATTTCAGGATGGCAGCCTTTAGTGTAGTAGTAATTGCTGAGGTGTAGGATAGGACGGCTATTCAAAATACTGTATATAGCGGCGTTGATATAATACAATTTCCTAATAGAAATACACTTACCTTTAGCTTTGTGTGTCAGTTCATCAAAAGAAACTTTTTCACTATCCTTTACTTCCTTAATCTTTTTTCGTTTCTTGGCAACAATTCTCACAAATACCTTCAAACCTGCAATTAGATTTTCATACATGAGGCTGGAGGCTGTAAAATAAAGTAACTAAGATGCTATGTTTAACAGACTATGCTGTGTATAACTAGCTATTTACTACTGAGCCTTCTACACTATACTACATATCAATTTGATATTTACCTATGTTAATCAATCCATGTTATCTTAAAATCATCAATGAACATTTCAAAATTTACTGAACTACTACAGTCCACTTTATAGATATAGCATCTATTATATTTTTTCTAACAATACCAGATAACATTATCAGATAATGAAACTTCAAAATAAACTTATAAAAACTGTTCAATCAACATGAAGGCAACACACACATAATGGTGACCAAATCAACTAGAAGCACAATATACTAATAAACAGTAAAGTAAATATAGAGGATTTCTAGGTCAAATCAGAATTTTAATTTAGCCATTTATGATGAAATCTTTCTCATCAACTTTTAATCTATTTACAACATTATTGGACCTAGTTAGCAGTTACTATACAGTAGCGGTTCAATTTAATCACTCACTGAAGGTCTTTATACTGCTCTTCTGGCCCCACAGCCAAGTTGCTTTCTACAATCTACTTTTCATCAGTTGCTTTAGTTCTTCTCCTCCTTTTCCTGGTATTATTTTTAAACATTATTTTGAGATACTTTAGCCCTGCACTATGTGAGTTAATAAATTTGAAACAGTTATGTGGATGCAATAGATTGTAGGTGTAGTACACACCTTCTGAATTGTGCATAAATGTATTATAAATTCAACATACCTACACATCCAAGGACAAGTACAATCACGGAAAACACATATGAAATTTCAGAGCCACTGAAATAGTCATATGTGTCTACGTTAGTACATTTCTCAGTGTTTTTATCCTCTAATTGTGGAAGATAGTTACATGTTGTTGAACTGCCATTAGTCAATGTGCAGGATACTGATATGTTTAATGTTTTTTGACATTTTTCACCAATATCTGCAAAAAGAATAAATAAATAAATGACATCCTGCGTAGACCTTACGAACTATGTAAACTTCACTTGAGAGAGCTAAAGTGCCTGGTTCAACGAATCTCTTACCCGAGTTCCTTTGAAAATTATTACCTTTCAACGACTGTATTTACATCCCCAGAAATGTGAAGTTTATGGCGTGTATTTATGATAACAATTACTTGTAAAGTACTGGATATAAGAGAGTAAATATCTAAATTACTAAAAGCTTCAGTGTAACTTCTACAGCATAGCTTAACCACATAAAAGAGTACAGTTTAGAATACACCGCCTCCAATACCATCTTGAAAATACATACTATATTATCAACTAAATATCTACTCCTTTTTAAACAAATCCAATACAGTACAAACATATTTCATGCAAGATAATTTCTAATTTTGCTCCAGTGGGTTGAAGTTTCCTGAATGAAAAAGCCATATTCCACTGAAATTAGAAAATTGAAGGAATCTTATTGAATAGTGGAGGAAAGCAAAATCATTCACTTTATTAAAATCTTTGAGAACTAGCTATTCGTCATGAACAACCCAATGACAAACAATATAGGCCTAGCTATTCAGATGCTAATTCAGAGATTACATACTGAATTAAAAAATCTACTTCTAAAGGCACTTTGACACTTGTATTAATTTCATATCCGCGATGCTTCTTCATGTGGACTGTGAAAATTTTGAAATGTTAAAAAATTTGGCACTCATAAATGTTCATGCTATGTGCTTGCCACTTGAATGTACCAAGCGTGAGCATTGTGGGAGCTTGGTGCGAACATTGCTGATGATGAGTATTTGATTCATGTCAATACATGATTTTAGTAATGCGTAAAACAAGTACTGAACAGTAGTGCCATTGCATTTCATTACATACCAATACGGCCAGTTTCTGGTAACACATTGCACAGATAGTGCAAAATTTATGCATGGGCAGTGCATGAATAGGGCGCAAACAATGCTTCATTCTGCATGCAGTATCTTATAAATAGCACATCTTTCCGTGACGTATCGTGCAAATTTCAGGGATAAAAATCATGCAAGTGTCAAGGTGGCTTAAGATCTCCCATCCTTAGCCTTAACCAGCTCTAGATAGATTTTTCTTTTGAGATGCAGATATTCTAAAGAAATACAATATTTGATAGTAAATAAACTTACTGTTGTCAAGATGGACAGCAGTAAATGGATCCTCCTGAATATCTTCTCCAGCAATCAGATTTGTAACGGACAATATAACATCAATTATTTTAACTTGACGAATCCTAGATCGTTCTTCATCAGCAAAAAGACTGAAAATACATATAGTATCTAAAAAACAAATATATCATAATTCTCTTGTCTAATTACTGTGTATCATACAAAAGCAAATTACAGTACATATCCAAAAATAAAGTACTCGAGCCAGCGAGAAATGGTTGATAAGGTAAGACACCTAATTTTAAAAAGATTCCCCTACTGATTTCATTTCTCCCCAGAGCACTACAGCCTCCTATCTCTGTTTCTATACAAAGTGCTGTATTTCCAAAATTATTTATCTCTGTACAGTATTTGCAATTTCTTACAAGAAGTACTTGATTACATTGTACATAACTGCCTTAGCTTAGATATGAAGGTGGCCATATGGCGAGTTTGAAACAGGGGAACGGACCATGCCAAGTGTGCAGCAGCACCATGTGGCATATGAGTCAGGGTGGGTCACTGCTCATATGCCACATTTAAGATGAAGAAAAACCTTTGCACAGAAAACATGATACAAATTTTACTTCAATAGTGATGTGGAAGGTTAGATAGAATAATTTTGGATACAATTTCAAAAGAAAAAGAGAGAGAGAGAGAGAGAGAGAGAGAGAGAGAGAGAGAGAGAGAGAGAGAGAGATGGGATTTTCTTGAAAAATGTCCATATTTTTTAGTTCGAATCTAGTAATGGCAGTGGTCAGAAAAAAGGTCAAGAATTTGACGGTGTCAGATTTTGTGTTAGACTGCAGCATAGAGTAATTTTATGGGTATATATGTGGTCATCGCATTTTTTCGGTCTCCGACTAAAATTATAGAAGATATATGAGATTTTCTTGAAAAATGTCCATATTTTTCGGGGTCAGAAAAAAGGGATTTTGACGAAGGAAAAATCTATTTCTGGGGAGAGACCTGAGACGCCCGGCGAAAAAGTCCTTCTTTGTACTTTTTCTGATATAAATCTTCCAAATATACCAGAGAAAATTAAAAGCATGGAATGCAGAGGTTACAACCCTCGCGCGAGCACCTTGTTGGTGTCGTATATCTAACAAGGGCGTTTGTAAAAAACTATTCACAGGCTGTCTTCCATTTAGATAATCCCTTCATCAAAGGGGGAGGGCCGTGACAGGCCCTAGAGAATACAGTTGGGTTACCCTACCGACACCCACCACTCGCGCTCACTAGGTCATCCTTCTGTTTTGGACTTGCCAGCAAAGTTGATAAGTGTTTTGCCCAGTGTTTTTCGAAGTGATTGTCGTTAATTCAACATGACTGACGTTGATACTTCACCCTTACCAATGTTAAGTACCATAGTTTGTTTTGGCAGCTTTTGACAGTACCGGGCATTTGTTCTGTTTCCAATATGGTGGTTTTTAGTTTTGGAAGCGATTGTCTTGCCGAGGTATCGGCAGCCATTTTGGGTTATGTTCGCTTCGGTAAATATTCTAGTTAATTTTGCCCATCTGGTACTCTGTCATCTTGGTTATATCACTTACGTTTTATGGCCTTTTAGTGTTATCATTAATTTTTACTAAGAATTTGATGGTGTCAGATTTTGTGTCAGACTGCTGCATAGAGTCGTTTTATGGGTATATATGTGGTCTTCGCATTTTTTCACTCTCCGACTAAAATTATAGAAGATATATGAGATTTTCTTGAAAAATTTCCCTATTTTTGAGTCACTTTAGAGGTATTTAATGTGTTTGTGCATGTTTACAAAATTTGGTGTAATTATAAGGGATATAGGAGGAATTTAACTTTTCCCATATTTTCAGTGGAAAATCCGCAGGTCCGGCCTTGTCGGTCAAATATCCAAAAAATTTCAATGTATCAATCTATGTCCTGATTATGTCCTGAATTGATTCCAGGCTGTCTTGCCTCTCTCACATCTATCCTCCTATCACCCAGAGCTTCCTTCACTCCATCCATCCACCCAAACCTTGGCCTTCCTCTTGTACAGGGTACTTCTCCTATCAACTCTTGCATTCATCACCTTCTTTAGCAGACAGCCATTTTCCATTCTCTCAACATGGCCAAACCACCTCAACACATTCATATCCACTCTAGCTGCTAACTCATTTCTTACACCCGTTCTCACTGTCACTACTTCGTTCCTAACCCTATCTATTCGAGATACACCAACCATACTCCTTAGACACTTCATTTCAAACATATTCAATTTCTGTCTCTCTGTCACTTTCATTCCCCACAACTCTGATCCATACATCACAGTTGGTACAATCACTTTCTCACACAGAACTCTCTTTACATTCATGCCCAACCCTCTAATTTTTACTACTCCCTTAACTGCCCCCAACACTTTACATCCTTCATTCACTCTCTGACGTACATCTGCTTCCACTCCACCATTTGCTGCAACAACAGACTCCAAGTACTTAAACTGATCCACCTCCTCAAGTAACTCTCCATTCAACATGACATTCAACCTCGCACCACCTTCCCTTCTCGTACATCTCATAACCTTACTCTTACCTGCATTAACTCTCAACTTCCTTTTCTCACACACCCTTCCAAATTCTGTCACTAATCAGACAAGCTTCTCTTCCGCGTCTGCAACCAGTACAGTATCATCCGCAAACAACAACTGATTTACCTCCCATTCATGGTCATTCTCGTCTACCAGCTTCAATCCTCGTCCAAGCACTCTAGCATTCACCTCTCTCACCACTCCATCAACATACAAGTTAAACAACCACGGCAACATCACACATCCCTGTCTCAGCCCCACTCTCACCGGAAACCAATCGTTCACTTCATTTCCTATCCTAACACATGCTTTACTACCTTTGTAAAAACTTTTCACTGCTTGCAACAACCTTCCACCAACTCCATATAACCTCATCACATTCCACATTGCTTCCTTATCAACTCTATGATACGCTTTCTCCAGATCCATAAACGCAAAATACACCTCCTTACCTTTTGCTAAATATTTCTTGCATATCTGCCTAACTGCAAAAATCTGATTCATACAACCCCTACTTCTAAAACCATCCTGTACTTCTAAGATTGCATTCTCTGTTTTATCCTTAATCCTATTAATCAGTACTCTATTATTATTATTATTACTAGCCAAGCTACAACCCTAGTTGGAAAAGCAAGATGCTATAAGCCCAAGGGCTCCAATAGGGAAAAACAGCTCAGTAAGGAAAGGAAATAAGGAAATAAATAAATGATGAGAATAAATTAACAATAAATCATTCTAAAAACATTAAGAACGTCAAAACAGATATATCCTATATAAATTATTAACAACGTCAAAAACAGATATTTCATATATAAACTATAAAAAGACTCATGTCAGCCTAGTCAACATGAAAACATTTGCTCCAAGTTTGAACTTTTGAAGTTCTACCGATTCAACTACCCGATTAGGAAGATCATTCCACAACTTAGTAACAGCTGGAATAAAACTTCTAGAATACTGTGTAGTATTGAGCCTCATTATGGAGAGGGCCTGGCTATTAGAATTAACTGCTTGCTTAGTATTACGAACAGGATAGAATTGTCCAGGGAGATCTGAATGTTAAGAATTGTCAGGGTTATGAAAAATCTTATGCAACATGCATAATGAACTAATTGAACGACAGTGCCAAAGATTAATATCTAGATCAGGAGTAAGAAATTTCATAGACCGTAAGTTTCTGTCCAACAAATTAATATGAGAATTAGCAGCTGAACACCAGACAGGAGAACAATACTCAAAACAAGGTAGAATGAAAGAATTAAAACACTTCTTCAGAATAGACTGATCACCGAAAATCTTGTAAGACTTTCTCAATAAGCCTATTTTTTGTGCAATTGAAGAAGACACAGACCTAATGTGTTTCTCAAAAGTATATTTGCTGTCGAGAATCACACCTAAAATTTTAAAAGTCATACAAATTTAAAGAAACATTATCAATACTGAGATCCGGATGTTGAGGAGCCACCGTACTTGACCTACTTACAATCATACTTTGAGTTTTGTTAGGATTCAACTTCATACTCCATAATTTGCACCATGCACTAATTTTAAATAAATCTCTATTAAGGGATTCACCAACCCTAGATCTACATTCAGGGGATGGAATTGATGCAAAGAGAGTAGCATCATCTGCATATGCAACAAGCTTGTTTTCTAGGCCAAACCACATGTCATGTGTATATAGTATGAAAAGTAATGGGCTAAGAACACTACCCTGTGGAACACAGGATATCACATTCCTATACTAACTATGGTGCCCATCAACAACAACTCTTTGAGATCTATTACTTAAAAAATCAATAATAATGCTAAGAAACGACCCACCCACTCCCAACTGTTTGAGTTTGAAAATAAGGGCCTTGTGATCAACACGGTCAAAGGCAGCACTAAAATCAAGGCCAGTCATAAGAACTTCCGGACCACAATCACGGGATTTCTGTACAGCATTGGAGATTGTAAGAAGGGCATCACATGCTCCAAGGCCTTTACGAAAACCAAATTGCAAACTAGGGAATAGATGATTACCTTCAGCAAACCTATTAAGACGTTTTGTCAGAAGACGTTCAAAAACTTTAGATAATATGGGAGTTATGGAAATTGGGCGGTAATCAGTGGAATTGAGCTACCACAAACACATTTACATAGAGGAGTAACATTACCAATTCTCCAACAAGTGCTAAAAGCTCCTCTTCTTGCTAACTTGCGCAAAATAACAGATAACTTTGGAGCTATGAAATCTGCTGTCTTTATAAAAAACAAAGGAAAAATACCATTTTGGGTCTACACCTCCATAAGCATCAAGGTCCATCAACAGAGCTTTAATCTCACGAGATCGAAAAGCTAAACTACTTAGTTTAGCCTCCGGAAAACAGGAATGAGGAAGTTCAAGATTTCCATTACTCTGTTTACTGTCAAAAACAACAGCGAAAAGGGGTGCCTTTTCCTTTGGACAGTGAGTGACTGAGCCATCTGGTTTAAGTAAAGGAGGAACTGTTGCATCTACACCAAAGAGTGCAGATTTAAGGGTAGACCACCATTTATGTTCTTGAGTTGTACCAGAAAGGGTTTCTTTTATTGTTAAATTGTACTCGTTTTCAGTTGAGGCATAAACTCTCTGAGCAAAACCTCAAAGCTGAGTATAGTTGTTCCAGGTCAAATCTGGATGATAGGCTTCCTGCTTCTCCAAATAAGCACGTCTACAATGATCATTGAACCACGGTTTGTCCTTCACTCGGTACCTTAGCACACGAGAAGGGATACGCCTATCAATTATGTTAACTAGATTCTCATTCAAAGGGACAACATGATCTAGACTACTATATAATTGTGACCAATTCAAGCACAAAAGATCATGCAAAATCCCATTCCAGTTTGCTTGGGATTTCATATAAATTTTACAAGAATATGATATATCAGGGACAGGCTGCTCAATCTTCACTACTAATGAAATCAAGGCATGATCAGATGTCCCGACTGGAGAACCAACCTTACTAGTTATAATGCCAAGGGAGTCAGTGTATACGAAGTCCAAGCAATTACCAGACCTGTGAGTAGCTTCTTTTATGATTTGCTCACAGCCTGATTCAGAGGCAAAGTCTAAAGCTCTTAAGCCATGGCGATCAGTAGGAGAGATAGAACTTACCATTCCCTATGGCCTATGGTGAGCATTAAAATCACCAACAAAGACAAAAGAAGCCTTTCTATCATCTTCTTGTATCTTAGCCATAATGGTAAGAAGACAATCGAAGATAAAATCATCCATGTCTGGATTCTACTATACACTTTTCCAACTACACACAACAAACTAATACCCCTTGAATTACAACAATCATGCACATCTCCCTTACCCTTATATAGTGGTACAATACACGAACAAACCCAATCTACTGGAACCATTGACAACACAAAACACATATTAAACAATCTCACCAACCATTCAAGTACAGTCACACCCCCTTCCTTCAACATCTAAGCTCTCACACCATCCATACCAGATGCTTTTCCTACTCACGTTTCATCTTGTGCTCTCTTCACTTCCTCTCTTGTAATCTCTCTCTCATTCTCATCTCCCATTACCGGCACCTCAACACCTGCAACAGCAATTATATCTGCCTCCCTATTATCCTCAACATTCAGTACTTTCAAAATATTCCGCCCACCTTTTCCTTGCCTATTCTCCTTTTAACAACCTTCCATTTCCATCTTTCACTGCCTCTTCAATTCTTGAACCAGCCTTCCTTACTCTCTTCACTTCTTTCAAAAACTTCTTATTCTCTTCATATGAATGACCCAATCCCCGACCCCACCTCAGGTCAGCTGCCGTCTTTACCTCACTTAACTTGCGCTTTACTTCCATATTTTTCCCTCTATATCTTTCATACTTCTCTACATTATTACTCGGCAGCCATTCTTCAAAAGCCCTCTTTTTCTTTTCCACTTTTACCTTCACTCCTTCATTCCACTATTCACTGCCCTTCCTCAAGCTGCCTTCAACAAACTTCTTGCCACACACATCACTTGCAATCCCAGTAAAATTTTCTTTTACTAATTTCCACTCCTCTTCTAAATTACCAGTTTCTCTTACTTTCACTTCGTCATATGCCATTTTCAACCTTTCTTGATATTTACTCTTTACCCCCGGGTTTTATTAGCTCTTCAACCCTCACTATCTCCCTTTTACATCCACCTACTCTATTCCCCCACTCTTTTGCTACAACTAATTTTCCTTCCACCAAAAAAAGATCAGACATACCGTTAGCCATACCCCTAAACACGTGCACGTCTTTTAATCTTCCAAACATTCTTTTAGTTATCAACACATAATCCATTAACGCCCTTTGTACCACTCTTCCATTTGCCACTCTTACCCATGTATAAATGTTTTTATCTTTCTTTTTGAAAAAGCTAGAACTTATCACCATCTCTTGCTCAACACACATATCTACCAGTCTCTCACCACTCTCATTTTTACCTGGTACGCTATACTTCCCAATGACACCTTCTACCTCTCCAGCGCCCACTCTAGCATTTAAGTCATCCATGACAACTACACGCCTAGTTAATTCATTCCAGAACTCATTCCGCTCTTCTTCACTTTTCTCAAAACCTAGCCCATACGCACTGACAAAAGCCCAACATTCCCTACCCAACCTAACCCCTACCCACATTAACCTAGATGGTATCTCCTTTCATTCCAATACTTTACCTGTCATCCATTCACTCAGCAAAAAAAAAAAAGCCACACCTTCTCTTGCTCTTCCCCTTTCAATCCCAGACACTACCAGACATTTCACCAAACATCACTTCACCTTTCCCTTTTATCTTTGTCTCACACAAAGCCAATATATCCATCCTTCTATTCCTGAACATACTGTATTTCCAATCTAACATCTTTTACTCTCTATCGTACTACATCCATGCACATTCAAACACCCCAAAACTAGAGTGTGGGGAGCAGTCACTCTCCCCCCAGCTCCACCTCTTTGATGTCTCACAGGCTTATAATACAGGAGAGGGGGTTCCTAGTCCCCTCGTCCCGTCCCTCTTAGTTGCCTCTTACGACACACAGAGATACGTTGGCGCTATACTAATTTTTTTTATGTCACCCCGGCCACAGGGGGCATACAGTTACATCAATTCCTCCATGTGTCTGCTTCATAGAGTACATTATAGTACTTCTGATAATGCACTTGGTATGCATTATCAAATATTGCTCTGATTAATTTTATTTAGCAAAGGCAGTATCCCTTAAACATCTATTAAGGAATAACGAACAGCAAATGTCCATAATATATATACTGCAGTGTCTAGTTTATATTTGAAAATGAAATACTGTACAGGAAATGAACTTAGCTCCTCTAAAGAAATGATGATGAAAACTGTAAAAATATAAAATAATGGTATAAAAAGTTTGTTACTTACTCGTTTTCTTTATTTTCAAACCAAAAGCGATCGCCATCACGACTTCTCTCAAACTGGTCAAGGATTATTCTGAAAACAACAATGTAAGGTTTAACATTAATTTAATCAAAAAGCATGTAGAGGTGCAGCAGCAATAATCAATACACAAATGTCAAATCAAGATATTCTTCTGATGTTAGATGCACAGTCAGACCTTAATATTAGTGCATTTAGATTTCACAAATCTTATCATTTCCTGGGGAGACCCACAATATAATTTAAGTTTTAAGTTCTGTTTTTTGCAATCTTTTCAAAGCTTCAATTGGACTTACTATCTGTCATACTTTGTTTGCTTCTAGATATTCCTGTTTTGCTATATCTACACTGAAAGTCATTCTTACACTCTCTCAGTCTTACTAAACCCACTGTGCAGTAAACTTCTTGCAGGTATATGGTCTATTAGCTCAACGTGTTCAACATTTGCTAGGACTCCTATGAGAGCTTCATCAACCTCCTGAGCCCCCTAAAATAGTGATGATCTTGCAACAAAAGGTAGAGATACTGAATGTTCCCTGCGAACGAGAGTACTGTGCAGTAGGCCTACATAAAGAAAAATATGGCAAACATTTTTTCACTGCACAGTAATAAGCATGTAGCAACGCTGAGGGACAAGGCAATCATCCGGATAGGAAATACCTCGTTCATGTGGATTGATGACACCGCAAAGGCGTAGCAGTGGGCTACAATCTTATCTGGGAGATCTCTTCTGACTTTTCAAGTTTTGTATAGTTGAATGAATTCAATTTCTATAGATACACAATTTTACATATTTTGAAAAGATTCATACGCATAATTAAGAATATAAACCTACTTTGAAAATAGCTGGCCAGGTTCCTTGGTTGTCTCTAAAAGACCTCCAGGCCATATGTCCAACTGAGATGGATGTTTGTAGAGACTCTTCAATTCCATCAAGACCTGAAACCAACGGTAACAAAATTTTTAAATTATCATGAATGGGTTTATAAAAGAGAGAATATATATTTCTCATGCAGTGAAAGACATTATTTTACGAAAAAAATATACTGTAACATCTGACTTTCAATTATAATTTAAAGTTTCTTTCACAACAAAGGACTAATTTCTTGTTATTTCCCTGATGAGTTTGTCGCTTCTTTACTTAAGAGAACTTTATTATAAGAAGGTAGGAAATATAAAAAAAGTAATCATAAAATATTTTAAAAGCACATGATTAAAACATAAATTCTCACTTCATCTTTGACCTCTGTCCCAGTTACCCTCTTGAACTCTTCAACTTCTAATGAATTTAGAGTAGGAAGGCCAAAATGTTTTCTGGCAGTATTGTAATCAGGTAAACCGTGATCACGTCCCCTCTGGATATTCAAAGCCATCAAATCTCGCCGAGAAAACTCAAGGGGACCAAACACACTCCCTAAAGGAAAGAAAATTATCCTTTGAAAGAACATGTTCAAACCTATATTCAACCAGAAAATTATACATTACAAGATCCTTACTCTCATTTGTAGTTCTAGTGATGTCGCTGATTATAAATTGCATCGTAATATAACTTGTGAACAATTAATTACATTTTATTTAGCAAAATCTATTCTGAAAAGCAACAGTGCTTACCTCTTAAATCTTCTACAATTATGTTGTCTTCCTCTTCTGAACTTTGGCTGCTAAGTCCCATCAAAAACCATTCAAAGTCATTTGGATTATGATGGAATAACTCCTAAATGTGAATGACAGAAAATTACAAAATTATGGATTGTGAAGTTAAAACTCTAGAATGCGAATGAGGAAATAAATATAAAAAATTATAGATTGTGATGGAAAAACTCTTAAATGTAACAGAGAAAATAATAAAATTAAGGCAATTGTGAAAGTAGCTACTGTACTATATACTGTATTTCCCGTGTCATAAGATGTTACTATACAGTATTTGACTAAACAGTTTTTGGAGAAAAGAAATTGAGGATTTTACAACCTATCATAGCAGCAATTCCTAGTTGGTTATTCTACTGTGTGATTTTTCAGCTGGGACAATAAATTTCCATATTTTGTGTGCATTATGAAATGTGATAGGTAAATATTAAGTAGCTGTACACCAGTTAACCCAATTTTATTACCTATTCACGTCAATAATCACTAAACCAGTTGTAGTTGCTACCAACGTAACACTGTTTTCCAAGTGTTTCTTTCCATGAAAGCAGCGTTGCCAAATACTCCTGTTCAAATTTTGGCAGAGAAGTAAATTTCCAGTAATATTTCTCAAATTCATTATGTATAAACTTTTAAAGAAAATTAATTACTGATCAAATAAAGAAATTTCTAGAAATTTCACCAGTTAGAATATTCTTTCTATTGTTTGTGTGACTCTAGGTCTTATTAGTTCATAGCTAACTAAGTAACACAGCACTCAAATTGCAATGAGATTTTTTAAAGTTTCTGTTCAGAAACAACTATCTGTAATATTTTGGAATGCGTGCAACAGTCATTACCAAAATATGTTATTTTGATAATAAAATAAATTTTTGAATATACTTACCCGGTGATTATATAAGCTGCAGCTCTGCTGCTCGACAAAACTCTACGGAAAAAATCCGCCAGCGATCGCTATGCAGGTAGGGGGTGTACTTCAACAGCGCCATCTGTCGTGCAGGTACTCAGTACTCATTGTAAACAAAGAACTCAATTTTCTCCTCGGTCCACTGCGTCTCTATTGGGGAGGAAGGGAGGGTCCTTTAATATATAATCACCGGGTAAGTATATTCAAAAATTTATTTTATTATCAAAATAACATTTTTCAATATTTAACTTAGCCGGTGATTATATAAGCTGATTCACACCCAGGGGGGTGGGTAGAGACCAGCAATAAATGTTTACATTATTATGAGCTAAGGATTTTTTATTTCATTTTAGAAGTTATCAAAATAACAAACATAAAATAAATAAGTACCTGGTAAGGAAGTCGACTTGAACAATTACTCTGCCTTTTTAAGTACGTCTTCCTTACTGAGCCTCGCGATCCTCTTAGGATGCTGAGCGACCCCTAGGATCTGAAGTATGAAGGGTTGCAACCCATACCACAGGACCTCATCAAAACCTCTAATCTAGGCGCTTCTCAAGAAAAGAATTTGACCACCCGCCAAATCAACCAGGATGCGAAAGGCTTCTTAGCCTTCCGGACAACCCAAAAACAACAATAAAAATATTTCAAGAGAAAGATTAAAAAGGTTATGGAATTAGGGGATTGTAGTGGTTGAGCCCTCACCCACTACTGCACTCGCTGCTACGAATGGTCCCAGGGTGTAGCAGTTCTCGTAAAGAGACTGGACATCTTTAAGATAAAAAGACGCGAACACTGACTTGCTTCTCCAATAGGTTGCGTCCATTATACTTCGCAGAGATCTATTTTGCTTAAAGGCCACTGAAGTTGCGACAGCTCTAACTTCATGTGTCCTTACCTTCAGCAAAGCTTGGTCTTCCTCACTCAGATGGGAATGAGCTTCTCGTATTAACAGTCTGATAAAATAGGATAAAGCATTCTTTGACATAGGCAAAGATGGTTTCTTAACTGAACACCATAAAGCTTCTGACTGTCCTCGTAAAGGTTTAGTTAGTCTTAAATAGAACTTAAGAGCTCTCACAGGGCATAAGACTCTTTCTAGTTCATTTCCAACCATATTTGATAGGCTTGGAATATCGAACGATTTCCGCCAAGGACGAGAAGGTAGCTCGTTTTTGGCTAGAAAACCAAGTTGTAAAGAACATGTAGCCGTTTCAGATGAAAATCCGATGTTCCTGCTGAAGGCGTGAATCTCACTGACTCTTTTAGCTGTGGCTAAGCAAACCAGGAAAAGAGTCTTTAAAGTGAGATCTTTAAGGGAGGCTGATTGTAGCGGCTCGAACCTTTCTGACATGAGGAATCTTAGTACCACGTCTAAATTCCAACCAGGTGTAGCCAAACGACGCTCCTTCGTGGTCTCAAAAGACTTAAGGAGGTCCTGTAGATCTTTGTTGTTGGAAAGATCTAAGCCTCTGTGACGGAAGACTGATGCCAACATGCGTCTGTAACCCTTGATAGTGGGAGCTGAAAGAGATCTTTCTTTCCTCAGGTATAAAAGGAAGTCAGCTATTTGAGTTACAGAGGTACTGGTCGAGGATACTGATACTGACTTGCACCAGTTTCGGAAGACTTCCCACTTCGATTGGTAGACTCTAAGGGTGGATGTCCTCCTTGCTCTAGCAATCGCCCTGGCTGCCTCCTTCGAAAAGCCTCTAGCTCTCGAGAGTCTTTCGATAGTCTGAAGGCAGTCAGACGAAGAGCGTGGAGGCCTTGGTGTACCTTCTTTACGTGTGGCTGACGTAGAAGGTCCACCCTTAGAGGAAGAGTTCTGGGAACGTCCACTAGCCATCGAAGTACCTCGGTGAACCATTCTCTCGTGGGCCAGAGGGGAGCAACTAACGTCAACCTTGTCCCTTCGTGAGAGGCGAACTTCTGCAGTACCTTGTTGACAATCTTGAATGGGGGGAATGCATATAGGTCTAGATGTGACCAATCTAGGAGAAAGGCATCTATATGAACTGCTGCTGGGTCCGGGATTGGTGAGCAATATATTGGGAGCCTCTTGGTCATCGAGGTTGCGAAGAGATCTATGGTAGGCTGGCCCCATGTAGCCCACAGTCTCTTGCACACATCCTTGTGTAGGGTCCATTCTGTTGGAATGATTTGTCCCTTCCGACTGAGGCAATCTGCCATGACATTCAAGTTGCCTTGGATGAACCTCGTTACTAGAGAAATGTTTAGATCTTTTGACCAGGTGAGGAGGTCCCTTGCGATCTCGTACAACGTCATAGAGTGGGTCCCTCCTTGCTTGGAGATGTACGCCAAAGCCGTGGTGTTGTCCGAGTTCACCTCCACCACTTTGCCTTGAAGGAGAGACTTGAAGCTTTTCAAGGCCAGATGAACTGCCAGTAGCTCCTTGCAGTTGATATGCATTGTCCTTTGACTCGAGTTCCAAGTTCCCGAGCATTCCCGACCGTCTAATGTCGCGCCCCAGCCCGTGTCCGATGCGTCCGAGAAGAGAACGTGGTTGGGAGTCTGAACAGCCAGGGGCAGACCCTCTCTGAGGCTGATACTGTCCTTCCACCAAGTCAGGGAAGACTTCATCTTCTCGAAAATGGGGATCGAGACCGCTTCTAGCGTCTTGTCCTTTTTCCAGTAAACAGCTAGGTGATATTGAAGAGGACGGAGGTGTAGTCTTCCTAACGATACGAACTGTTCCAGGGATGATAGCGTCCCTATCAGACTCATCCACTGCCTGACTGAACATCGTTCCTTCTTCAGCATGTTCTGGATGCATAACTGGGCTTGACTTGTTCTGGGGGCCGACGGAAAAGCCCGAAAAGCTAGACTGTGAATCTCCATCCCTAAATACACAATAGTTTGGGATGGGACCACTTGAGACTTTTCCATATTGACCAGGAGACCCAATTCCTTGGTCAGATCTAGAGTCCACTTTAGATCCTTCAGACAGCGACGACTGGAAGAAGCTCTTAGAAGCCAGTCGTCCAAATAGAGGGAGGCTCTGATGTCCGCTAAATGAAGGAATTTGGCTACATTCCTCATCAGCCTCGTAAACACAAGAGGAGCTGTGCTTAGGCCAAAGCACAGGGCTTGAAACTGGTAGACAACCTTTTCGTAAACGAATCTCAGAAAAGGTTGGGAGTCTGGGTGGATGGGGACGTGAAAGTATGCGTCCCTTAGGTCTAAAGAGACCATCCAGTCTTCCCTTCTGACCGCTGCTAGAACGGACTTTGTGGTCTCCATGGAGAACGTCTGCTTTGTGACAAAGACATTCAGCGCACTGACGTCTAGCACCGGCCTCCACCCTCCTCTCTTCTTTGCCACTAAGAAGAGACGGTTGTAGAAGCCCGGGGTTTGATGGTCCAGGACTTTGACTACCGCTCCCTTTTCTAGTAAGAGAGACACCTCCTGTTTCAATGCTCGTCTCTTGTCTTCCTCTCTGTATCTGGGAGAGAGATCGATGGGAGACGTTGCTAGAGGGGGTTTTCGTACAAACGGGATCTTGTACCCCTCTCTGAGCAACTTCACAGATTGTGCATCTGCGCCTCTCTTCTCCCAGGTCTGCCAGAAGTTCTTGAGTCTGGCTCCCACTGCTGTCTGAAGAAGTTGGCAGTCAGACTCTGCCTTTAAAGGACTTGGTTCCTTTCTTCTTCCCACGTCTCCCTTCGGCACGAGCACCTCCTCTGCTGGAGGCTCTGCCACGAAAGGGCGGAATAAATCGGGACGCTGGAGTGTCCATCCTTGGTCTAGCTGACAAGGTAGGCAAAGGGGTGGCTTTGCGGGCAGAGGACGCAACCAGGTCATGGGTGTCCTTCTGTATCAACGAAGCAGCAATCTCCTTAATCAAGTCCTCTGGAAAAAGGCACTTAGAGAGAGGAGCAAACAGAAGTTCTGATCTTTGACAAGGTGTCACTCCAGCTGACAGGAAAGAGCAAAGGTTCTCACGCTTCTTGAGGACTCCGGATACGAACGATGCAGCAAGCTCACTAGACCCGTCACGTATGGCCTTGTCCATGCAGGACATGATGAGCAAGGAAGATTCCTTCTCAGTCGGGGAGATCTTCCTGCTCAAAGCTCCCAGACACCAGTCTAAAAAGTTGAAGACCTCGAAGGCTCTAAATACTCCTTTCAACAGATGGTCTAGGTCCGAAGGTGACCAGCATATCTTAGAGCGTCTCATGGCTAGCCTGCGGGGAGAGTCTACAAGACTTGAGAAGTCGCCCTGGGCAGAGGCAGGAACTCCCAAGCCGAGAACTTCTCCCGTGGCATACCAGACGCTCGATCTGGAAGAGAGTTTAGCAGGGGGAAACGTAAAGGCTGTCTTCCCTAGACTCTTTTTGGACTGCATCCAATCTCCTATAACTCGTAAAGCTCTCTTGGACGAGCGTGCGAGGACGAGTCTAGTAAAGGCAGGCGAGGATGACTGCGTACCTAAAGCAAACTCTGACGGAGGAGAGCGCGGAGCCACAGACACAAACTGGTCCGGAAACATCTCTTTGAACAGAGCAAGAACTTTTCTAAAGTCCAAAGAGGGTTGCGTGGACTTGGGCTCGTCAAGGTCCGAATGTGGTTCATCAACGTGTGCCGCATCGTCATCATCAGAGAGTCCATCATCCGAGAAATGAGGAGGAAGCGGCAATGGAGTAGGTATCGGCTGGTCAGCTGAGTCCGGTCGCACGGGTGCACGCGTGACTGAACCGGACGCAACGTCATGGAACTGTTGCCCAGTCTGTGAGCTGGCAACAACCATAGCAGCGCGGGGACGCCCAGCGTCTACTCCAGACTGTCTAGTCTGATGTGGGCGAGTAGAGGCAACCACACTGGGTTGCGGAGGTTGACGCACCGCGTCAAAACAAAACAACTCTGACGGTTGTTGTACCTCGCGAACGTCAACGGAAGGTTCCGTGCGTCGCTGAACGTCAACATGCGGCTGGCAGGGTACACTGGAACGCATGGGTGGCGGGACTCTCTCAGCTGGAGTGCGCAAGAAGGTCGCCTCAGCGTCCACAGGACGCACAACCGTGGTTGGTTGTAGGCAAGAGGTTGGTGCAGCAGCAACCTTCTCCGCACGAAAGTCCTGCATCAGAGACGTTAATTGGTACTGCATGGTCTGCAGCAAAGACCACTTAGGGTCTGCAGGAGCAGGTGCGGCGACAGACGGTGTAACTGAGTACTGAGTACCTGCACGACAGATGGCGCTGTTGAAGTACACCCCCTACCTGCATAGCGATCGCTGGCGGATTTTTTCCGTAGAGTTTTCTGTCGAGCAGCAGAGCTGCAGCTTATATAATCACCGGCTAAGTTAAATATTGAAAAATTGCTTTATTACAAAAATAACTATAAAATGTTAGAGAATATATAAATACTGCATACACAACTTCTTGGATCCAATAAGTTGGCATATTTGCATGTACATGGCATTGGCAAGTCATCAGCTGACTGACCACAAAAAACAAATATCTCGTTACCTTCATTTATTAAAGAAAGTGCATTCGGAATAAATTTATTTATCACATATGAATGACAACTGTAGGCTTATATTTTATGTTTGGTGAGTGTGAGTGTTTGTACTGTATGTCATTATTGGGGTGTTTGAGGAAAAAAAGGGGCGTCGTATGACAGGGGAAATATGGTATATTATTTGGGTACATTTAAGCATAGACCACTTTTTACTGAAAGAATTAATTTACGGCTTCATGAAATTTGGACAATACAGGCCAGTGCTGGGCCTTGTGAGGTTATTTAGTGCTCAAATGTACCCAAGGGAATACCCTGGAGTTACACAGGTTGGACAGCAAGAAAGGAAGCAAAAACAGAGGTACATACATACATACATATACCAAAGGCACTTCCCCCAATTTTGGGGGGTAGCCGACAACAACAAGAAACAAAACAAAAAAGGGGACCTCTACTCTCTACGTTCCTCCAGCCTAACCAGGGACTCAGCCGAGTTCGGCTGGTACTGCTAGGGTGCCACAGCCCAACCTCCCACATTTCCACCACAGATGAAGCTTCATACTGCTGAGTCCCCTACTGCTGCTACCTACGCGGTCATCTAAGGCACTGGAGGAAGCAGCAGGGCCTACCGGAACTGCGTCACAATCGCTCACCATTCATTCCTATTTCTCGCACGCTCTCTTGCCTCTCTCACATCTATCCTCCTATCACCCAGAGCTTTCTTCACACCATCCATACACCCAAACCTTGGCCTTCCTCTTGTACTTCTCCCATCAACTCTTGCATTCATCACCTTCTTTAGCAGACAGCCATTTTCCATTCTCTCAACATGGCCAAACCACCTCAACACATTCATATCCACTCTAGCCGCTAACTCATTTCTTACACCCGTTCTCACCCTCACCACTTCGTTCCTAACCCTATCTACTCGAGATACACCGGCCATACTCCTCAGACACTTCATCTCAAACACATTCAATTTCTGTCTCTCCATCACTTTCATTCCCCACAACTCCAATCCATACATCACAGTTGGTACAATCACTTTCTCATATAGAACTCTCTTTACATTCATGCCCAACCCTCTATTTTTTACTACTCCCTTAACTGCCCCCAACACTTTGCAACCTTCATTCACTCTCTGACGTACATCTGCTTCCACTCCACCATTTGCTGCAACAACAGACCCCAAGTACTTAAACTGATCCACCTCCTCAAGTAACTCTCCATTCAACATGACATTCAACCTTGCACCACCTTCCCTTCTCGTACATCTCATAACCTTACTCTTACCCACATTAACTCTCAACTTCCTTCTCTCACACACCCTTCCAAATTCTGTCACTAGTCGGTCAAGCTTCTCTTCTGTGTCTGCTACCAGTACAGTATCATCCGCAAACAACAACTGATTTACCTCCCATTCATGATCATTCTCGCCTACCAGTTTTAATCCTCGTCCAAGCACTCGAGCATTCACCTCTCTCACCACTCCATCAACATACAAGTTAAACAACCACGGCGACATCACACATCCCTGTCTCAGCCCCACTCTCACCGGAAACCAATCGCTCACTTCATTTCCTATTCTAACACATGCTTTACTACCTTTGTAGAAACTTTTCACTGCTTGCAACAACCTTCCACCAACTCCATCTAACCTCATCACATTCCACATTGCTTCCCTATCAACTCTAGCATATGCTTTCTCCAGATCCATAAACGCAACATACACCTCCTTACCTTTTGCTAAATATTTCTCGCATATCTGCCTAACTGTAAAAATCTGATTCATACAACCCCTACCTCTTCTAAAACCACCCTGTACTTCCAAGATTGCATTCTCTGTTTTATCCTTAATCCTATTAATCAGTACTCTACCATACACTTTTCCAACTACAGTAGGGTCCCGAATTAAGCGTGTTCGAATTACACAATTCCCCTTTTCCACGATCGCTATTTTTCAAAAATAAATTTTCTGTATCTGCGAGGCTGTTCAAAGTTCGCGAGTCAAGCACTACAAAATGTATCAAATCTATTGTCTTTTTAAGTATATTGGTAGCCCTAAATACGGTGATTTATAATAAATGTTACAAAACAATATCAACATTACATTTCATTAACATAATTTCATAATGAATAGCCTATTTAAGGATAAAATTCCACATCAACAATGAAATCAACTGTTAACTGTGCGAGTCCAGCTGACAAAATGTAAACAGAAATGTGGTTACGTTCTCGGCAATCTTTATCTTTCTCCAACCTTACGATAATTGTAATGGTAGTGTTAATGATGGTATATTAAAGCATTATTTTTGTTTAGTACAGTATATTTAAAAGCCTTATTTTTCCCTCTGGGCGTTCAAGGTTTTCACGAGTAGACTGGGTTCGTTTATCGGCAGTGAATAGCCTAAACTTCGGTAACGAGTCGTCAATATTTTGTCATATTTTAAACAGTATACATTTGATTTGCAAACATTGGTTTTGTAGAGTAGACGGTAAAATAAAATCTAGAGAGAGAGAGAGAGAGAGAGAGAGAGAGAGAGAGAGAATTTCTGCCATCAAATCTCTCTCTCTCTCTCTCTCTCTCTCTCTCTCTCTCTCTCTCTCTCTCTCTCTCTCTCTCTCAAAATCCTCTCTCTCTCTCTCTCTCTCTCTCTCTCTCTCTCTCTCTCTAGATTTTATTTTACCGTCTACTCTACAAAACCAATGTTTGCAAATCAAATGTATACTGTTTAAAATATGACAAAATATTGACGACTCGTTACCGAAGTTTAGGCTATTCACTGCCGATAAACGATAACAAACCCTTTAATGCATACTAACTGTATCCTTTGATATTCCTCTATATTTATCACGAATTCCTTCTATACCTCCTCAGACACTCTTATTTCAAATATCTAAATTATTCTTATCACAACTAACACCATCTAGTCATTTTCATTCCATTATATCTATTATTCCTCTGGATCTTATTCCCTTTCCTTATTCTGTTTATTCGATGGGATTCGTTTTTCCCTTTACCGTCTTCCAGAATCTATTTTTAGCCACTGGCAACCAAATCCCCCCTTCCCCCGTCTCCTACCGTCTCCCCTGCGAGTCCACCCAGCCTATCTTTTCACTCCCCCCACCTTCATCCTCCCCTGTTCTAGGTCTGTAACCTTCTGCGTCATAATATCTCTCTCTCTCTCTCTCTCTCTCTCTCTCTCTCTCTCTCTCTCGTTATACAGTACAGTACTTACAAATAGATGAAGAAACCAAAATCGGTTTTCTTGAAGTGTCAATTAAATACAAAACGAAAAAATTATACCGTGTATACATCCATTTCAATCATAGCTTAAAATACGGTAACCGATTTCGTCCGCAAACCACTATTTTTTAGGAAACACCATTCTATTCCAGAAAATTTTTACTCTTTAAATGTCAATTGCGCTATAATAAAACATGTACTTATGTTGTTAAATTTCGGGTGTGTTTTAAAAATCGAGTATTGCTAACTTATTTTTGTTTTACTTTTGGCTGTGATCACATCAGCTGATGTCTAGCTTCCGCGCGAATACAATAACAAAGAATTGTTTACACCATTTCTTAACTTATTCAAACCATCTATACAGTTAATATTACATAAACACCAATGTGTTATAACCTATCATATTTATTGTTTAGTACTTTAAAACCATCTCTCTCTCTCTCTCTCTCTCTCTCTCTCTCTCTCTCTCTCTCTCTCTCTCTCTCTCTCTCTCTCACATCGAACGTTATAGCGGTAACCTAATTGTTCGGTGACTTTAAAAATAGGCCTAGTACTTTCTTCTTTTACCTTTTTTTGCATATGGATCCATAATTGAGGTGGGTACAAGTTGACTTATAACTGAAGTTAGGAAAAGTATTTTGGATATGGAAAGGACAATTATCTTTCGTAACAGTTTAGAATTATCGTAAGTTATCACTCTGTCATTAGCGGCAGTTTGCTATTGTGGATTAAACGCATAAGGAAAAAAAATTTCCAGCTTTGCTACGAATTTAGGAATTTATATGGATACGGTAAGTAAAATATTTGTAATAACATAATGTTTACTAAATGTTTGTAATATCATTAGTTATGACTTAGATCATGTGTGTTTAATACATTCGTTTGTTTATTATGATCGAAGATGGAGCGTAAACAAATGGAAGGTTTCCGTTTCAGGCGGCATCATAAAGAAAAACATTTCATAAATGGCATTCATTTCATTTATTTGAAAGTTCTAATAAAAAATAATTAGAACATTGGTAATAACAAATTCAACATATAATATATACTTGGTAAAATTGCTGTCAATTCAAAAACACAGATGTATAAATGCGTCTGTTTCTTCGTTGTGATCAGAGATAAACGTAAACAAAACATTGGTTGTCGTTTTCTATTGTGCTTTTTAGCGTTTAGGAAACGCATGATATAAAATCGCCTTTATTTTGATAATTCTGGATTTTCAATCATACAACAAGCTAGTCTATAGAGTGATAGTTTTGCTATTCACCAGTTGTATTATACAATAGATATGACAAACATTAAAATTTGTCTGTATTTTGGGTTGTGTTATAACGGGAAATATATGGTGTTTACACCTATCCTGGTTGTAATTTTAACCATTTTTCAAGTTATTAGAACTTTAAAGTATATTAAATGTTTTATTTATTTACAAACACAATTTGATATTATAAAGAAATATAGTATAGTACAAAGAAAGTATTGGAAATGGGTAGTAAACACATTTGAATAGGCAAATTGCTGGTTGCCATGGCCACAATGGAATTATTTCTGTTAGTTGTGTGTTTCGAAATTCGCGATTTTCCATTTACACGAGGTCATTAATCGACCAAATTCTCGCATAATTCGGGACCCTACTGTACACTCAACAAACTAATACCTCTTGAATTACAACACTCATGCACATCGCCCTTACCCTTATATAGTGGTACAATACATGCACAGACCCAATCTACTGGTACCAATGACAACACAAAACACACATTAAACAATCTCACCAACCATTCAAGTACAGTCACACCCCCTTCCTTCAACATCTCAGCTTTCACACCATCCATACCAGATGCTTTTCCTACTCTCGTTTCATCTAGTGCTCTCCTCACTTCCTCTATTGTAATCTCTCTCTCATTCTCATCTCCCATCACTGGCACCTCAACACCTGGAACAGCAATTATATCTGCCTCCCTATCATCCTCAACATTCAGCAAACTTTCAAAATATTCCGCCCACCTTTTCCTTGCCTCCTCTCCTTTTAACAACCTTCCATATCCATCTTTCACTGTCTCTTCAATTCTTGCGCCGGCCTTCCTTACTCTCTTCACTTCTTTCCAAAACTTCTTCTTATTCTCTTCATATGACTGACCCAGTCCCTGACCCCACCTCAGGTCAGCTGCCCTCTTTGCCTCACGTACCTTGCGCTTTACTTCCACCTTTTGCTCTCTATATTTTTCATACTTCTCTATACTATTACTCTGCAGCCATTCTTCAAAAGCCCTCTTTTTCTCTTCCACTTTTAACTTCACTCCTTCATTCCACCATTCACTGCCCTTCCTCATGCTGCCTCCAACAACCTTCTTGCCACATACATCACTTGCAATCCCAACAAAATTTTCTTTTACTAACTTCCACTCCTCCTCTAAATTACCAGTTTCTCTTACTCTCACCTCGTCATATGCCATTTTCAACCTTTCCTGATATTTACTTTTTACCCCCGGTTTTATTAGCTCTTCAACCCTCACTAGCTCCCTTTTACATCCACCTACTCTATTCCCCCACTCTTTTGCTACAACCAATTTTCCTTCCACCAAAAAATGATCAGACATACCGTTAGCCATACCCCTAAACACGTGCACGTCTTTCAATCTTCCAAACATTCTTTTAGTTATCAACACATAATCCATTAATGCCCTTTCTACTACTCTTCCATTTGCCACTCTTACCCATGTATACTTATTTTTATCTTTCTTTTTAAAAAAGCTAGCACTTATTACCATCTCTTGTTCAACACACATATCTACCAGTCTCTCACCACTCTCATTTTCACCTGGTACGCCATACTTCCCAATGACACCTTCTACCTCTCCAGCGCCCACTCTAGCATTTAAGTCACCCATAACAACTACATAATTCCTTCTACCCAGTCCTTCTACACACCTAGTTAATTCATTCCAGAACTCATTCCGCTCTTCTTCACTTTTCTCACTACCTGGCCCATACGCACTGACAAACGCCCAACATTCCCTACCCAACCTAACCCTTACCCACATTAACCTAGATGATATCTCCTTCCATTCCACTACTTTACCTGTCATCCATTCACTCAGCAATAAAGCCACACCCTCTCTCGCTCTTCCCCTTTCAATCCCAGACACTCTACCAGACATTTCACCAAACAGAGGTAACGTAGAATTATATAAAGAAAGTTCAGATAGGGGCCAAGGGAATGCTGCAAAGACTTTTAAATAATGCTCCCATTATGTACCGATGTCACTACTCCCCCTCCAGGTATTTACTGCAACTTCTTTTTGTAAAATCAAATACTTTGCTTCACACATCCTCCTTAGAACTGTTTATCGACTTCCCTATCCACTGCAATAAATGAAAAATTTTCCGATACTTTTGTTGTGTCCCGACAAATCAAACTGATTTGTGAGCATCTACAGAGGATCTTTTGCTATCTGAAAGTTAGGTATATACGGGAGATACTCAACTCTGCTACTTATGTTGTATTACATAGTTATAGTAGAGATTTGCTCATAAAAATTGGATTTTCTATTTTTCTATTTTATCCTTTATGTACTGTATATTGCACTTGAATTTATATTCCATCACCATACAGATCTTTATTCCGTAAATAGTAATTAAAGCTTGAAAGGGATTATAACAAGTATCTTGCCCACTTTACTAATTCAGTATTCATAAATTCTAAACAAATTATATGGTTGTTTTGTTACTTATAAAAAAGATATGACAAAGATTGGCTAAAAAAAAAAAAAAAAAAAGGTAAGGCTAGTGTAATCCATGGGAATCACCAATTTGGGTTTGTTAAAGCCTATACAGTGAACCCTCGTTTATCGCGGTAGATAGGTTCCAGTCGCGGCCGCGATAGGTGAAAATCCGCGAAGTAGTGACACCATATTTACCTATTTATTCAACATGTATATTCAGACTTTTAAAACCTTCCCTTGTACGTAGTACTGTTAACAAACTACCCTTTAATGTACAGAACACTTAATGCATGTACTAGAGTACCCTAAACTAAAACAGGCACAAATATTAAAGGTGATTTTATATCATGCATTTCCTAAACATGCTAAAAAGCACGATAAAAAATGGCAACCAATGTTTTGTTTACATTTATATCTGATCATAATGTAGAAACAAACTGGAGGTAGAGCTTTGCTTATTACCCAGACATATTTCCCATACTTTTCCCTTAGAACTACATCACATCTTCCTACTTTAGATATATAGATATATATATATATATATATATATATATATATGTGTGTGTGTGTGTGTGTGTATATATATATATATATATATATATATATATATATATATATATATATATATATATATTTATATGTATACACATATACATACCTACATGTATACATAAATACATGCATATATATATATATATTACTGTATATATATGGGTTATGGAAAAAATCCGCGAAGTGGTGAATCCGCGATGGTCGAACCGCGAAGTAGTGAGGGTTCACTGTAGGTCTATCTGCTGAGTCATCAACTGCCGTTGTCTGGCCCTCCTTGGTCTTAGCTTGGGTGGAGAGGGGACTTGGGTGCTGATCATATATATATATATGGTCAGTCTCTAGGGGATTGTCCTGCTCGATAGGGTAATGTCACTGTCCCTTGCCTCTGCCATTCATGAGCGACCTTTAAACCTTAAGTTAATTGTATGGAAAAACTGAAATTTGTTCAATATAGATGAGATTTAGATACTGTACTACTATTTTGTGCCATGATTAATTGCTAAATCTTTGACTAAAAAGAGCCAAATTCAGTCTTCTTTCTTATCATAAAAGGATGAATGATCCATATTCCAGCTCAACTGTAATGTCATGAGTTGAGCTACTTACTTGAAAATCAAGTCTATTGATAAGTTCAACAGGCTTAAAAATGTTATTTTTATTAGTAAAATAAATTTTTGAATATACTTACCCGATAATCATGTAGCTGTCAACTCCGTTGCCCGACAGAATTCTATGGAGGGATACGCCAGCTATCACAATACTAGAAGGGGGTGTACTTACCAGCGCCACCTGTGGCCAGGTACTATAGTACTTCTTGTTGACACCTCCTCAATTTTTCCTCGGTCCACTGGTTCTCTATGGGGAGGAAGGGAGGGTCGATTAAATCATGATTATCGGGTAAGTATATTCAAAAATTTATTTTACTAATAAAAATAACATTTTTCAATATTAAACTTACCCGATAATCATGTAGCTGATTCACACCCAGGGGGGTGGGTGAAAAACCAGTGTACAAGACTAAAGGATAGCTAAGTATCCCGTATTTCATATAATCAGTTATCCACAATAACAATGAAATAATAAGTACCTGGTAAGGAAGTCGACTTGAACCGTTACTCTGCCTTTAATAAGATCGTCTTCCTTACTGAGCGCAGCGTTCCTCTTGGGAGGCTGAATCAACTCAAAAGGTGCTAAAGTATACAGGGCTGCAACCCATACTAAAGGACCTCATCACAACCTTTAACCTCGGCGCTTCTCAAGAAAGAATTGACCACCCGCCAAATCAACAAGGATGTGGAAGGCTTCTTAGCCGACCGTACAACCCATAAAAAGTATTCAAGAGAAAGGTTAAAAGGTTATGGGATTGTGGGAATGTAGTGGCTGAGCCCTCGCCTACTACTGCATTCGTTGCTACGAATGGTCCCAGGGTGTAGCAGTACTCGTAAAGAGACTGGACATCTTTGAGATAGAATGATGCGAACACTGACTTGCTTCTCCAATAGGTTGCATCCATAACACTCTGCAGAGAATGGCTCTGTTTGAAGGCCACTGAAGTAGCCACAGCTCCCACTTCATGTGTCCTTACCTTCAGCAAAGCAAGGTCTTCTTCCTTCAGATGAGAATGTGTTTCTCTAATCAGAAGCCTGAATAGTAAGAAACTGAGTTCTTAGAACTTGGAAAAGAAGGTTTCTTGATAGCACACTATAAGGCTTCTGATTGTCCTTGTAAAGGTTAAGACCTTTTTAGATAGTACCTAAGAGCTCTAACTGGGCAAAGTACTCTCTTCAGATCATTCCCCACCAAGTTGGACAGGCTTGGGATCTCGAACGACTTAGGCCAAGGACGTGAAGGAAGCTCGTTTAGCAAAAACCGAGCTGCAAGGAACATGTAGCCGTTTCAGATGTGAAAACAATGATCCTGCTGAAGGCGTGGATCTCACTTACTCTTTTAGCTGTTGTCAAGCACACGAGGAAAAGAGTTTTTAATGTGAGGTCCTAAAAAGAGGCTGATTGGAGAGGTTCAAATCTTGATGACATTAGGAACCTTAGGACCACGTCTAGATTCCAGCCTGGAGTGGACAACCGACGTTCCTTTGAGGTCTCAAAAGACCTAGGGAGGTCCTGTAGATCTTTGTTGGTGGAAAGATCCAAGCCTCTGTGGCGGAAAACCGCTGCCAACATACTTCTGTAACCCTTGATCGTAGGAGCTGAAAGGGATCTTACTTTCCTTAGATATAACAGGAAGTCAGCAATCTGGGTTACAGTGGTACTGGTTGAGGAAACTGCATTGGTCTTGTACCAGCTACGGAAGACTTCCCCTTGAGACTGATAGATTCTGAGAGTGGATGTTCTCCTTGCTTTGGCAATCGCTCTGGCTGCCTCCTTCGAAAAGCCCCTAGCTCTTGAGAGTCTTTCGAAAGTCTGAAGGCAGTCAGACGAAGAGCGTGGAGGATTGGGTGTACCTTCTTTACGTGAGGTAGACTTAGAAGGTTCACTCTTAGAGGAAGAGTCCTGGGAATGTCGACCAGCCATTGCAGTACCTCTAAGAACCATTCTCTCGCGGGCAAGAGCGGAGCCAACCAACGTCAGCCGTGTCCCTTTGTGAGAGGAGAACTTCTGAAGTACCCTGTTGACAATCTTGAACGGCGGGAATGCATACAGGTCGAGATGGAACCAATCCAGCAGAAAAGCATCCACGTGAACTGCTGCTGGGTCTGGAATCGGAGAACAATACAACAGGAGTCTCTAGGTTATCGAGGTAGTGAACAGATCTATGGTTGGCTGACCCCACAGGGCCCAAAGTCTGCTGCAAACATTCTTGAGAAGGGTCCACTCTGTGGGGATGACCTGACCCTTCCGTCTGAGGTGATCTGCCAAGGCATTCATACCGCCCTGAATGAACCTCGTTACCAGTAGCTTTCGATCTTTAGACCAGATGAGTAGGTCCCTTGCGATCTAGAACAACTTCCACGAAAGAGTCCCTCCCTGCTTGAAGATGTAAGCCAGGGCTGTGGTGTTGTCAGAGTCCACCTCCACCACTTTGTTAAGCTGGAGGGACTTGAAGTTTATCAAGGCCAGAATAACCGCCAACAACTCCTTGCAATTGATGTGAAGTGTCCTTTGCTCCTGATTCCATGTTCCCGAGCATTCTTGTCCGTCCAAAGTCGCACCCCAGCCCGTGTCTGATGCGTCCGAGAGGAGACGGCGGTCGTGTTTCTGAACAGCCAAAGGTAGACTTCCTTGAGAAGAAAGCTGTTCTTACACCACGCGAGAGAAGACCTCCTCTCTTCGGAAACAGGAACTGAGACCGTCTCTAGCGTCATGTCCTTTATCCAGTGAGCAGCTAGATGATACTGAAGGGGGGGGAGGTGGAGTCTCCCTAACACGATGAACAGGGCCAGCGATGAAAGTGTCCCTGTTAGACTCATCCACTACCTGACTGAGCATCGGTTCCTTTTCAGCATGCTCTGGATGCATTCTAGGGCTTGGAAGATCCTTGGGGCCGACGGAAAAGTCCGAAAAGCTCGACTCTGAAGATCCATACCCAAGGAGACAATGGTCTGGGATGGAACGAGCTGAGACTCCTCAAAATTGACCAGGAGGCCCAGTTCCTTGGTCAGATCCATAGTCCATTTGAAAATCTCCAGACAGCGACGACTTGTGGGAGCTCTTAAAAGCCAGTCGTCTGACGGAGCCGGACACAAGATCATGGTACTGCTGCACAGTCTGTGAACTGTCAATCATGGGCAAGCGAGGAAGTACAGTGACAACCCGAATCTGTCTAGACTGTCTGGGTCGTACAGACAACTCCTTATCGGGTTGCTGAGGTTGCCGCACTGCGTCACAACAAGTCACTTCTGTTGGTTGTTGAACGTCTTCCCCGTGACACATTGACTCCGTAAACAAAAAATCCTCTAACAAGGACTAAGCTTGGACTGCATGTCTTGCAACACAGCTCAAGGTCTATGGGAGCAGGTGTGGTAACAGACGGGATTAGCGACTGAAGTGGAACCATTACCTTCCCTGGAAGCATGTTATGCTTAAATAAAAGTCCATAGGAGGCTATGCAGCTAAAGGCTCCCTCCAAATGACAGAGTCCTCAAGGGAATATCAGAAGGAGGGAGAAAAGAACTTTCTCATCTACAGGGACCATATCCTAGAAAAGCTAAGTTCTCTCAGTGAGGGTTCACTGGTGCAAAAGCAGCAGACTAGAAGGCAACGTTATGAAACTGCTTGACAGTCTAGTGAGTTGGCAACAACCAAAGATGTGTGACTGAGAAGCATGCGGTAAGGTATGCAGAGCATGTTGTATGCAGAGTATGCTGTATGCAGAGCATGCTGTATGTAGAGCATGTTGTATGCAGAGCATGCTGAATGCAGAGCATGCTGTATGCAGAGCATGTTGTATGCAGAGCATGCTGAATGCAGAGCATGCTGTATGCAGAGCATGTTGTATGCAGAGCATGCTGTATGCAGAGCATGCTGTATGTAGAGCATGTTGTATGCAGAGCATGCTGAATGCAGAGCATGCTGTATGCAGAGCATGTAGTATGCAGAGCATGCTGTAAGCAGAGCATGCTGTATGTAGAGCATGCTGTAAGGTAAGCAGAGCGTGTGCATGGCGTTTAACATTTCTCAGAAATTCCATGACCAGTGCTAGAGTGCTTTATGCATGCTTGCATGGGGTTTTAATATCAACATAATATTTACCTTACATTCATAACTCATGATTCATATTTTTGCCATATTGCGATATTGTTAAAAATATATTGCAAGGAATACAAATATATTTTTATAAATAATACAAATAACCTCCATTATCATAAGGTTTGAAAATGGAGGTAAGGTATGCTGAACAGCAGAGTCAGAACGAGCTGGAACAACAATAGTTGTGGTTTCCTCTTCAAGACTCTGTTGAGGGAACACCTGAGGCTCAGTCTGCAAAGGCTGATCAAAGGAAGTAGCAGAAGGTAGGCGCATGGGTGGAGGAGGCTGACTCCTGGCATGAGTGGCTGAACTCAAGGGTTGCGCTTGCTGAGTGGTTGGCGGATGCGCAGTAGCAAGTTCCTGAGGAACGAGTTGAGGTTCCTGCGGTGTGAGCTGAGAGCGAAAAGGTAGTGGCTGCGCAGAACGCAGTAAAAATCTCGCAAGTTGAGGCTCCTGAGGCGCAAGGCTAAGGTGTTAAGGTGCTTGCCTTGAGGAGGGTTGAGCTCGCTGCAGCGAGAGCTGAGGAGACTGACTCATGGATGGGAGAGGTTGTACCTCAAGCGAGTGTTGCCTCACTGGTGGAACAGCAAGTGGAAGCGGAGGAAGAGAGGTATAAGCCTCCTGTTCCCATTGCTGAGGTTGCCTTAAGGAAGGCGGAGGGAGCTGCACACCACTGGGATCAGTAAACTCATAACGTGGCTCAACATCGTACGCCTGGCAGGTGGTACTGCGGTCAGGCGGAGCGAGCGCAGGCGGAGCGAGCGCAGGCGGAGGGAGCGCAGGCGGAGCGAGCGCAGGCGATCAAGGCCTGCTGAACCCTTTTGTCCTTCGACATTGCTTCTCCCCTGGGCTTGGGAGCTTGCAAGAGGTCCCGGACTAGGAGGACGACTGGCGCGCACAGAAGTACCCTCACGCACAACACTGACACACTTTGCGCTAATCACTTATCACTTTGATTTTCTGTTTGCACTTATTTCACTGAACTCGAAACTTTAAGTGGTTGTACCTGAAACACGTAATTCTATCCTTTCTCAAAAGTTAGAAATTGCGAAAACAGAATTACAATGTAACAGAAAAATCTAATGAAAGATAAATAATTCAGTGGCTGGAAAGAGACTAAACACTAGATCACTCTAGAAACGTTTACCTTCTTCCCCTAAAGAGACTAGGGAGAAGAGCAAAAACGATAACAACGTTACTCGCTTGAATGAAACGTTTATCCTCTTTCTCCCTCCGTCTCTATCTCTCTCTCTCTCTCTCTCTCTGACTTAGAACCTGAGAGAAGAGCCCAATCATATATATCGTTAAAACATATTATTGTTAAAGGAAAAAACTGAAATATTTCCCAAAATGAAAAGTTCCTTTATTAGGATTAAAACCATTAAGTTAAGAAAGAATGAACAAAACGCTAGACACGGTTACTCTTACTGCAACGTGAAACCGTGAAAATTCTTTCTCTATCGTAACGATAGAGCGCAAGTTGAACGTTCTGAACGTCAACAACTGCAGAGACAAAACAAAACGTTAGTTCAACTTTGAAAACAGTACTAGACTATCAAAGAAATTCTTTCAAAGACATTAAAATAGCATAATATGTTAACAGGTAAAACCGAAATGACGGGCTCAATGTTAATTAACTTCGGTACCAAGAAAAGACCGCCTACTATTAGGAAGGTCGAATATAAACAAATATAAAAATTAATTTTAATAAGTTTATAATAAAAGGAAGTTAATCGAAGAGGCCTATAAGAGGCGGAGAGATATAAAATAAATCTATAACTTTTGTTAAGCAAAATTAAGAAAGAGAGTCTATACTCTCTTAGACACCAACACTTCCGTCTAAGGGAAGGGTCGGCCATTTAAAGGTGAAAGAGAGTTCATACTCTCTTCGTCACCATAATTAATCAAATTAATTCCAAAAGCTAACTAAGCTAATATAGAAGTTTCCAGTAAAGCGACAGCCGAAATCAAAGAGAAATACTTCACCAAAGTCGTGAAAATACTCCAAGAACATAAGCGTATCCCAGAACGTCTTGCCGGAAGCACGACAGAGGAAAAATTGAGGAGGTGTCAACAAGAAGTACTATAGTACCTGGCCACAGGTGGCGCTGGTAAGTACACCCCCTTCTAGTATTGTGATAGCTGGCGTATCCCTCCATAGAATTCTGTCGGGCAACGGAGTTGACAGCTACATGATTATCGGGTAAGTTTAATATTGAAAATTCATAGATTTTACTTACAGGTGAACGCCAGAAAGAATTACAGGTTCTAACACCAGTGTTGTCTCTTGAAAATTCATGAGAACCGAGTCTTAATGACGCTACAGAATGACAACCTTCGCGATCCTTTGTACGAAGGTATCCCCCTGATGTAACCAATGTATGGCCAAACCTCATGGCAGCTGACTGGAATACATGACTCACTTGTGGATTTATGTTTGGGTTATATCCTGAGAAAAAAAATTACATTGGTTAAGATATCTATCTCTCTATCTGCCACGGCACTTTACCAAATTAAGGGGGTTAGCCGACATCAAGAAGAAGAAAAAAAAGAAGAATAAAATGGGTTAAGATGAAAACTCATTTATATCAAGGCTATATATAAAGCATACCAAATAGCAGCAATCATCTCAAACAAATTACTATGATAATTTTCTGATATCTACTCTTTTTAAAGAATATACTGGAAAATAAGGAATATCATATATGACTAGGCAACTATAATAAATATTTTTCATATTATGGATGAAAGAATTATTATTATAACTACTAGCTAATCTACAACCCTAGATGGAAAAGCAGGATGCTATAAGCCCAAGAGCTCCAACAGGGGAAAATAGCATAGTAAGGAAAGTAAATAGGGAAATAAATAAGCTACATGAAAAGTACAGTAATGAATAAAGAATATAAAATACCTCAAGATCAGTGATGTTATAATATGTTGGGAATAAACAAAGTATTCATATAAAAAATAATCCATACATTCACAAGTTAAACAAGCTTGAGGGTACACTTGGGCACACTGTTCTATCTTACTTTTCTCCCTCTTGTTTTGTTAAAGTTTTTATACTTTATATAGGAGATATTTGTTTTAATGTTAGTGTTCTAAAAGTATTTTATTTTTCCTTGTTTCATTTCCTCACTGGGCTACTTTTCCTGTTGGAGCCCCTAAGATTATAGCATCTAGCTTTTCAAAATAGGGTTGTAGTTTAGCAATTAATAATTATAATAATAATAATAATAATAATAATAATAATAATAATAATAATACTGTACTGGTTATTACTATACAGTGGAACCTCTACACACAAACGTATCTACATCCGAATTTTCCAACATCCGAAGTAAAATTCAAGCAAATTTTTTACTCTACACCCGAATTTTATTTTGACACACGAAGTAAGCAATTTTCGTCGTACCGGTTGTATCCGAATTTTTCTACACGCGAAGTACAATTCGAACACGTTCCTACTCTACACCCGAATGTTTTTTTCGACAACCGAAGTAAACAATACTCGTACGCGTAGTCGGTGCTCATAGCGCCTGAAGTGTTTTTTATTTCCGCCGATAGAAGGCAGCACTTCGACCTAGGAGGGACCCTCAATTAACGCGGCTTGGGTGAGTCCTCTGTTCTCGTCGGCTTCTTGCGGTTGTGCCCTGTGCGTTCTGCTATTAACTGTGTTTTAATTGTGATTTTTTACATGCATCCTTTAACGGTAATTTACGTAAAGTATGGGTCCTAAAAGGCTTAGTTTTGCAAGTGGTAGTGGTAGTGGTGAGAAAAGGAAGAAGGAAATGCTTTCTTTAGACGTTAAGCAGGAAATTATTGAAAAACATGAGCGTGGCGTCCGCGTGAGTGAACTTGCTAAACAGTATGGCCGTAATATGTTGACGATCTCGACAATCCTTAAACAGAAGGAAGCTATTAAAGCAGTGAAACCTTCTAAGGGGATCACCATAATTTCAAAACGCCGTAGCCCTATCATAGAAGAGATGGAACGACTTCTGCTAGTGTGGATAAAGGACAGAGAGATCGTTGGCGACACCATCACCGAGACCGTCATCTGCGAGAAGGCGCACGCCATCTTTATGGACTTGAAGGAGGAGAGCTCTGGGGGTGATGCTGGGGAGAGTTCAACCGAGCCTTCCTCAGATGATTTCAAGGCATCTCGTGGCTGGTTCGATAGATTTAAGAAACGGTACGGGATTCATTCAGTTGTTCGCCACGGAGAGGCTGCTAGTGCGGACACAAAGGCTGCAGCTGACTTTGTCAAGAACTTCGAAAGGATCGTGCAGGAAGAAGGCTACGTAGAGCAGCAAGTGTTTAATTGTGATGAAACCGGGCTGTTTTGGAAAAAGATGCCCAGTCGAACCTACATCACCGCCGAAGAGAAGAAATTGCCTGGGCATAAGCCAATGAAGGATCGGTTGACTCTTGCCCTATGTGCCAACACTAGCGGGGACTTTAAAGTCAAGCCCTTACTGGTTTACCATTCCGAGAACCCTAGGGCCTTTAAGGCACACAACATCGATAAGGACCAGCTTCATGTTTTCTGGCGATCCAACTCGAAGGCCTGGGTCACTAGGCAATTCTTTGTGCAATGGGTTAACCAAGTTTTCGGCCCTTCTGTGAAGAAGTATCTTCATGAACAGAAATTGTCTTTAAAGTGCCTGCTATGCCTTGACAATGCACCCGCTCACCCCCCTGGACTTGAAGATGATATCTTTGATGAATTTAAGTTCATAAAGGTGCTGTATCTTCCACCGAATACCACCTCTATCCTCCAGCCCATGGACCAGCAAGTCATCTCTAATTTTAAGAAGCTGTACACCAAGCACTTATTTAAGCAGTGCTTTAATGTCACGCAAAGCACCAACTTAACTTTGCGTGAATTTTGGAGGAGCCACTTCAACATCGTGCACTGCTTGAAGATCATAGATCAGGCTTGGGTGGGATTAACTCGACGGACCCTCAATTCTGCCTGGAAGAAGCTGTGGCCTGATGCAGTTTCTTCCCGAGATTTCGAAGGTTTTGACCCCGAGCCTGATCCCGTGGTGGGTGCAGCGGAAGCCGTAGAGGAAATCGTCTCCCTTGGCAAGTCCATGGGTCTGGAGGTCGACGCAGATGACGTTACAGAACTCGTCGCCGAACATCACGACGAACTTACCACAGATGAGCTCAAGGAACTCCATGCTATGTCAGAGCACATGAGTGATGACGAGGAAGGGAGCGAGGAGGTAGAACATGTGTTAGGTTCGGCGCATATAAAAGAGGTGTTAGGAAAATATCAAGACGTGGTCGACTTCATCGACAATTACCACCCCAAAAAATTGCAGGTTTGTCGTGTAGTTTCGCAGTTGGATGATGTTTGCCTAACTCACTTTCGAAACATTCTGAAAAGCCATACCAAGCAATTATCTATCGATAATTTCTTTAAAAAAACTGCGAAGCGAACTCGTGATGAAGAGGATGTAAGTGATTCGAAGAAAACGGCAAAGAGTGAAGCGGAAGAAAGTGAAACAAAGAAAACGGCAAAGAGTGAAGCGAAAGAAATTCAGTCAATTTTAAGTGTAGAGAGTGAAAGTGATTAAAATTAATCATCAAAAAGAAAAAAAGAAAATGTAAAAAAAATATAAAATATAAAAAAAAAAAAAATAAGCTAAGTTATGATAAAGTTCACTTAGTGTAAGTTAGAATAAGTTACGGTAGTGTACGTTTATCGTAGTTAACCTCTCTACCTCCTCGCCGCCCGTCTGTCTCCTCTCTGCATAGCAAGACCAACAACATCTGCGCTGGAGTTTCTAAGGTAAAGTGACGCTAAAAACCCGTTTCTTATTTAGCATTTTTTGCTAATTCTTCTTATTTACATGTCTATTATCTAATTTAGTGTGCATTATTCTCATGGGAAATTATGTGTAGTAGTTTATTAAGAAGTTATCATAGGTTTTTGGGCTCAACCACGGATTAATCCTATTTCAATGTATTCTTATGGGAAAATTCGTTTCTACATCCGAACATTTTCTACATCCGAAATTGGTTCTGGAACAGATTAAATTCATATGTATAGGTACCACTGTATCTAATTACGGCATCTGTCTTTTTGTTTCCCAGTACAGCAATTGGAAATCAGAACATTGACAGTAATGTAAATAAGTTTCCAATCTCTATAACGCAATGAATGTAAAATCCTAACATGCTTCATAAAAGTTAAATTACATGCAAACTTACTTTTATACTTGGCAGGTTCAGCTCTCATATATTTTGGTAACCAATCATAGAGGACAATCGACTGGTAAGTAGCTATTACCCACTTCCTGGCTTCATTGAATATTCTTTCATCTGAAAATGCAGAGGGATTCATTCAGTAATTACCTTATAATAAAAGAGAATAGCACTGCAAACTGCAAAGTTGTTCACTACAAACCCATTACAGTGGTCATAAATTTACATATTACCATGTAGGAAATCATAGTAACATTACCATTCCTCAAATATTATAAATGTTTTCAGTACTCCTAGACCTTTACATTGAATTAACATTATGCACTACTTTTCATTCCCTTTGGCAAATTTGTATTCCACATGGTGCCTTCTGTGCAAATCTTTTCCTTTAAACTCATAGTTTTCCTTTATGTTTTTCTTAGTTTGGCTCTATTTTCCTATCTAGCAAAATGTTTGGCTGTTTTTCTTTGTTCTGTAGCTGGAAAGAAAGTTATACACATTTCTGTGAATATTTTACAAATAGAATTTTAAGTGCCATTTATGAGGGAGGATTTTTTTTTTAATTGCCTTACTTAGTAGGGCTGAGGGTTTTTCTCATAATGGTTGAGTAAGTTTGCTTCACTGCCTTGGTTTTAAAAGTAGCTTTGTGGGTGCCTGAGCAATCAGCTTCTTTTGGTTTTTTATGGGTGTAATTTTTAATAATAATTAATCTGCCAACTTTACTAGGTCAATGTGTAATTTGACTTTGTAATTTCTCAATTGTGATATTTTTGTGCTTTCCTTTACATAATTCATCTCTGCTTAGTGTATACAATCAAGTGTTGTTAGGTTCAAATCCAAGACTTAATTTTTATCCTGGTTGCTTGCCAGCCTTCCTTTAATATCTTGGCATTTGTATTTGTCTGGGTTAACACAGTCAAGCTGTTAACATGACAGTCAAGATGGTAATAAAGTTTAATGTTACAAAAGGACAGCTTGTAATTGGTCATGAAGCACTTTATATTTATGTAAATTTAATTAAATAAACAATATTGTATGAATAAAGACATAATAGGGCAAAAAGGTTCATAAGTACTCTCCCCTAAAAACCTAACAATCATATAAAAATGATGATGCATAAAACATGTCGGAAAGAAAGTCTTTTGGACTTTTAAATGACTGTAGTGTACGTACATACGAAAACCGTAGGAATTCACGTGGAGGAAAACAAAACTTTTCTATCTATTTCACCTGTATGAAACCAATTACTTGAATAACTTATCACAAAGAAATTATCATTACTTGAGATCCTTATATTTTTAGCTATCTTTGATGGAGAGATCCAAGAGAAGAAGAATATGGCTTAAGAACTCCGATAAAAGAACTCTCAGTAAAGGAAGATCCAGAGGTTGTTACTAATGTACTGTACGGGCTCCATCGTCAGCAGTGTTTTGGTGTTCTTATACACTGTAGTAGGTACAAGATAAAATTTAATTCAAGACTACCCACATATCCCCCATATAACCCACACTTTGAGGCCAGGTCAACTTCTTTACAAGGCAATTCAGGGGTACTGTCTAGATATACAAAAAATTTCCAGACCCTGTTATGATAAAACTGCATTGAGTAACAGAGTTTGACACTAATATTTTCCATCACTCCTATATAGCATGTACTGTGTACATACTACAGTTCTATGGGTGGCAAAGCATGATATTCAGCTGTGTTCTCTAAATCCAGAGATATTTCACTTGTTAGACTCCAGGAAATTATAATAATTTTCACATATAGTATTTGACAAACACATTAATAACATGGAATCCCAATTTTCTCTTTTTTAATTGATTAGTTGACAAAAGCTTGAAATACTGATTAAATTACAACATACCAGTCCAGTCGCTGCCAAACTTCTTGTCAAAATACTCTGCAAGTAAGTTGTGCCATCGAAACCACAGGATTCCAAAGGTCAGTAGAAAAGGATTTTCATTCCCTCGTGGATTTCCTAATTCTGAACAAAAAACAAAATTAAATACGAAACCTGTGGGGAGAATTTCAAAATATGGCAATTCAGATTTTAACTATAGTCAATTTCTTTTAGCAATGCAGATTTGCACCGACTCGCAGCGGTGCCCTTTTAGCTCTGAAAAGTTTCCTGATCGCTGATTGGTTGGACGAGATAATTCTAACCAATCAGCGATCAGGAAATTTTTCCGAGCTAAAAGGGCACCCCTGCGAGTCGGTGCAAATCTGCATCGCAAAAAGAAATGGACTATAGTAACTACAACTGAAAAATTATAATTCATTTTTAAATTGTCTTTGAAATACTCAATAACTAAAAGACTTGACATTCATGATGCCAAGACTGTTACCACGATGTAGCCTTATATAAAATAATCTACAACATAAACATTACAGTGTTTTCACAGTGAAAATTTCAGGTAGTTGAAAGTCTCTGATCAACCTAATGGAATTACAATTTAATGAATCTAATATATTTCACGGAACACAAGTTTCTTCTTTATCAATGGCTTTGTTCATCGTTCATTACCAACAAGACCCTTTTTCCCAACATGTATGCCATCTCTTTAGTTCCTGATTGCATTTTACAATCAACTGAGAAATTAGTATTAAGTGATAATACTGAAATTCTAAATAAAAAATAATTTGTTAATGTATTTAATGCATTGCAAAATTTCAAAATTTTTTTGTACTGTACTGTAATGTGTTCCATTTGAAGTTTTCTTGGTTACCATTACATTCAATGTTTTTTTTCACTTCATTTCAATTAAATCACATACTAGCGGACATTTAAGAATGCAGTTGAAAATAATTTTTCTGGTATAACCCTCGTTTATCGCGGTAGATAGGTTCCAGACGCGGGCGCGATAGGTGAAAATCCGCGAAGTAGTGACAGCATATTTACCTATTTATTTAACATGTATATTCGGACTTTTAAAACCTTCCCTTGTACGTAGTACTGTTAACAAACCACCCTTTACACCCTGTAATGTACAGAACACTTAATGCATGTACTACAGCACCCTAAACTAAAACAGGCACAAATATTAAAGGCGATTTTATATCATGTGTTTCCTAAACACCTAAAAAGCACGATAAAAAATGGCAACCAATGTTTTGTTTACGTTCATCTCTGATCATAATGAAGAAACAAACTCATTTAGTGTACACATATATGTACGTATGGTTAGTTTTTGCATCGATTATATTGATTATACAGTACTGTATGTTGATTTTTTTATTACCAATGTTTTAGTTTACGTATTTTTCTTAGGACTTCCAAATGAAATCTTTTTCTTTATGACGCCGCCTGAAACGACGGCGTGTACGCTCAGTAAACAACCACGCTCAGAACAAACAAGGCATTTAACACGCATGATGATAGTGATAAATAATGATACAGTACATACAGTATTTACAGTACAAAGCATTTACAAAATATGTTACCTTACAAATATAAATTATACAGTACTTGTACGTAGCAAAGCAGGAAAACAATTTGAGAGAGAGAGAGAGAGAGAGAGAGAGAGAGAGAGAGAGAGAGAGAGAGAGAGAGAGAGAGAGAGAGAGAGAGAGAGATTGTTTTACGTACGTAAATGTAAATTTTAAACAAAAAAAATATGATAGGTTACAACATGTAGACTTTTAAAACCTTCCCTTTAACTTAATGCATACAGTACGTACAGTACTAAACTATAAAACAGGTTAAAGTAAAAAATAAAGATTGTTACTGTACTCACCACGAAAGAAGTTCCAGAAAAACTTGAATGACGATGGCGATGAATTTGCTGCACAGTAGAAATGATGATGATGAAGCTGATGATGTGTTCTACTGTGCAGTCAATGATAGTATTTTACGTCTCTTCAGACGGAGGTGTCTTTTCCTGGGACACCTCTTCAACTTCTTCAATTTCTTCCGAAGGCGTACTAGCAGGAGGAACTGGCTCTTTTTTGCGAGGCTGAAAAAACATTGTGATCGGAAGTTGTTGCCGCTGCTTCTTTTTTCGATCCAAGAGCATCCTGTAGGGAGTCGTGATGTCATCGACCTTGTTGCAGAATTGCATCGCGCGAACCATATCCTCGTCCCACTCTTGCAACATTTCTTTCGCCTCCTTCATATGGTTGCAGAACTTGGCGAGCCGTTCTAATGTTAAGCCCGTTTCTTCTACATTTTCTTGGGTCTCTTCCTGGGTACCCTCACTCTCTTCCTCACTTGCCGATTTCGTCAGGTCTTCGAGATCTGCGTCAGTTAGGGGCTGGGAATGGCAGTCCAACAACTCGTCGACGTCTTCAGTCGTCATGTCGCCAAACCCGTCACCCCCAATTATGGCAGCCAACTGCACAGATTTCCGTATTGCAGAGTGTTGGATTTCCGACGGAGTAAATCCCTTGTCGTCGTAAACAATATCGGGCCACAGCTTCTTCCAGCTCGCATTTACGGTTGCAGGTTTCATCTCTTGAAGTGCCTTTTGAATATTCTGCAGGCACGTGGCTATGGTGTACTGCCGCCAGTACGCCTTCAAGTTGAAGTCTTCATCCTCGTCATCTTGGGCAGCATCCACACACGCAACGAGGCCCGCCAAGGTATTCTTCGTGTAGAGGGCCTTGAACGCCCTGATAACCCCCTGGTCCATTGGTTGAATTAATGACGTGGTGTTGGGTGGCAGGAACTCAACCTGAACGCCCTCACGCGACAGGTCAGTTGCGTGTCCACCAGCGTTATCCATAAGGAGAAGGATCTTGAATGGCAAGCCCTTCTCTAAGAGATATTCATGGACTTGCGGGATGAAACACTGGTGGAACCAGTTGGAGGTCAGCATCTTCGTAATCCATGCCTTTTGATTATGCATCCAGTACACGGGAAGGAGATTCTTATTTTTGTTTTTCAAAGCGCGAGGATTTTTCGACTTATAAATAAGCCCCGGCTTTAACAAAAATCCAGCAGCATTGCCACACATCACGAGGGTAACGCGATCCTTGAATGCCTTAAAGCCAGAGGCTTTGGCTTCCTCTTTGAACAGGAAAGTTCGCGACGGCATTCTCTTCCAAAACAAGCCGGTTTCATCCATATTAAACACTTGTTCCGGCTTGTATCCACCTTCAGCGATAATGTTCTTGAAAGTCTGGTTCACGTAAGTTTCAGCAGCGGCAGTGTCAGCGGAAGCAGACTCCCCATGCAGGGAAACGCTTTTCAGGGCGAAGCGTTTCTGAAACTTCGCGAACCATCCTTTGCTGGCGGAAAAACGTTGTTTCTGACGCTGGGAATCAGTGGAGGTCCCTGGTTGAGGATCATCTACATCATCATCTTCTTCAGCATGGTCGCCATCGTCGTCATGAGGTTCCTTTGCCGCAAAATTCTCATACAAGCTCAAAGCCTTTGTTCGGATGGTGTTCGTATCCAACGCTATGTTCTTCTTCCGACAGTCGGCAATCCACACAGCTAAAGCACCTTCCATGCGTACGATCGTTTTATTACGCGTTGTAACGACTCGCTTCGCTGATCTGCTAAAGGTGATTGCAGCAGTCTTTCTAATGTTCGCCTCGTCCTTCCTGATGTAGCGAACGGTGGATTCGTTGATGCCAAAATGGCGGCCGGCGGCCGCGTAACTTCTACCATCTTTTAACATGTCGAGAAGCGTAACCTTCTCAGCTATCGTCATCATTCTTCGGTGGCGTTTAGGCTCACTACCAGCCTTACTAGAAGCAGAACGCTTGGGAGCCATTGTAACAGAAAGTTCAACAAAAAGTTCAACTTAAAACAGTCGCACACAGCACAGATTCAACTTCACAAACTTAAGAACGTCTACTCAGCAATACGCGGAAAGAGAAAGTGAACGATCAGTCCCGCGAGAACTCTGATGCTGCGGGTTGGAGATGCGGGCAAAACACCAATCACAGGCTAGATAACAAAACTTGAGTTTTGATTCGTCATCTATCAGCGCTTGAACCAATCACAACCCGTCTTATACAGTACTATGGTGCGTTGGTTACTCATAGAAGATGTCCCGCGCACACTGAACGTACGTAGATTAAGTACAATACCGCAATAATAATAAATAATGATAATAATACTGTACAGTAATAATAATAATAATAATGATTAATAATAATAACAATAATAATTTTATTAACAACAACAACAATAATAATAATAATAACAATAATAATAAAAATTTACGTACGTACGCTATTTTACGCCTCTCTCTCTCTCTCTCTCTCTCTCTCTCTCTCTCTCGTACGCTTACAGTACTTATTCGAAATGTGATTTTTGCAACAAAGAATATTATTGGATGCAGTACTGTACTACGTACGTATACATACAAAAGATTCATGGAAAAGAAGCACATCCATTACAGTACACACCATTCTAATATGGTATGACTGCATCTGATTTGCGTTTCATGTTCGATTTAATTTTACTACGTACTGAATTATCGTATGATCACATTCTCTTTTCGTGTTTTATTTCTTTCTGTGCTGAATTATATATCATATGTAATGCAATGAACAATCAGTAAGAGCAGATATTACTATAATTACAGTATTAATGGAATTACAGGTAACAAAATATCGTATTTGGTTATCTTCAGATTTCGCGGTATTTTCGAATTTTCCGGAAAATCCGCGATATGTATATATATATGGGTTATGGGAAAACCCCGCGAAGTGGTGAATCCGCGATTGTCGAACCGCGAAGTAGCGAGGGTTCACTGTATACTGAATTCTGTCACTTAAGAGTTTGGCTAAGATACTAAATACTAGGCTAAAAGTTTAAACTGCTGCAATTAAATGTATACAAAAAAGGGATTTTGACAAAGGAAAAATTTATTTCTGGGGAGATGCCTGTGACGCCTGGTGAAAAGAGTCCTTCTTTATACTTTTCTGATATAAATACTTCCAAATATACCAGAGAAATTTAAAGTATGGAAAGCAGAGGTTACTACCCTCGCGCGAACACCCAGTGGGCATCGTGTATAAAGCAGGGGCGTGTGAAAACCACTATTCACAGGCTGTCTTCCATTGAGATCATTCCTTCATCAAAGGGAAGGGGCGTAACAGAGGCCTTAGCTGCCTTACCTGCGCCACTCTACCGATAACCGTCATTAGACAATACTAATTTAGCTGGTGTAAAAAGTGGGGATACAGAGAAAATAACTTATCTAATAGGTAAACTTGAATGAAAAAGATGTAAACTATCTTTGTGCCTCCTTATGAAGCCATGAAGTAAATAGGGTTACATGAAAAAGAAATATAGGCTTCTTATGTGTTTGTGAACTGAGAATGACTAAAGGCACATATTTGCTTCTTATACATTTGGAAATTGGGAACAACTACATGCAGAGTTTACCATCTTATGTTTTGGAACTGGGGACAAATAAATGTATAGCTTAACTTTTTATGTATTTGGAAACTGGTGCTTATTAAACACACAGCTTAGTTTCTTATATGTTTGTGAAATAGTGATACCTAAAAGCATAGTTTGGCTAAATTCCTCTCCCTGTCAGTCAACGCTCAAAGAATACGAAATTCATTCCAATACTTGAAACAAAGTATTTTCAATGCAGCATCAACAATAACAAAATTTTTCCTACAGAGTAAGATACTACATTCCAGTTGTAATGGAATAATTCCCAATCAATGTTACTTGAATATCTACTAGTTGATCGGAAAGTACTGCACTAAATTGCTTTCAAGAACAGATTGGAAAATTTTTCGCTTTCTGGGATGGGAAGGTCCATGACTACTACTGTAGTATTTTGCAAAAAAATTGTTAATGAATATTTAAAACAAAGTACTGGCCCTCTTTCCTACCACAATGAATAACATATGCTGTCTATACATAGCACATGAAACTCTAGGAAATTAGGAGAGTTTATAAACTCTCCTTAAACTGATTTACTGTATGTCAATAAAAATTATCTAAATAGGAGTTTATAAACTCTACTTAAACTGATTTACTGTATGTAAATAGAAATTATCTAAATTTCCAATAATTTTCATTATCATTAACAACATATATTTTGCATTGGAGTACTGTTTCACTTATTCAGATACTTCAAAAGAATAAAGAGAAAGGATAATTAAAAATAAATTGTCAAGAGATACGATTGAGTGTTTTGGTGTCCAGTTATTATAGAAGCAAATTTAGGAATGCGAAAGATTAAGATTAAGCTAAATTCCTGAAAATTTTTTTTACTGAAAATTAAACTCCTAAGATCAGTTTTAAATAACCTGCAGAATTAATGAAAATTAAATTAAAGTTGTTACTTACCCTAAAACTTCAAAATTCAAGGCAACTCTAAGTATTTACAGGACAAATCATAATACACAAAAAATTTTAAACATCACATTCTGAAAGCCTACTTCAGTACAATCATTTAATAAATTTTAGGTGTTCAATATGGCAAAAAGATTTAAATTCTCTAAATACTCACTGAAGAACCTGTCGACGGGAGCAGTGAAGCCCTGTTGTGTATATTGACTGTGATTGGTTGGGGCTGGTGGATTTGCCATTGGAAGGGCTTGTGTATTCTCAGCAGGAAAATCCTTGCCTAACTGTAACTAAATAAAAGATTGACTCCATACATAAAAAAAGTCCTCAACTACTGTGAACATGATTGACCAATCAATAGTTATTGAAGATTTTAAAAAAAAAATATTAATTTTCTTCAATAACTTTTTAAACATCAAAACCTTTCCAACAATGTGGAATTTCTATACAAACAGAATTTTTTAAATATTTAACTTAGCCGGTGAATATATAATAGCTGAGCCTCCGGCGGCTCGACAGAAAAACACACAAAAACTCGCGAGCGATCGCTATGAAGGTTGCGGGTGTGCCCACTAGCGCCAACTATCGGCCAGATACCGCATATACATGTAAACAGACCCAATTTTTCCCTGTCGGTCTGATCGACAAGACGTACCATTACTCGCTGTTAACCTGGAGTTTTTCAACAGTCTTGGTGAAGTACTTCCTTTTGGTTTGAGCTTTCGTAGTGCAGGTGTTTTATTTTCAACTTAAATCTTGAATTCGTTTTTGGATAGATTTCATTGTTGATGACTTTGGATTGTTTTTTGGACTTTCTTTGACTTTTAAATGGCCGACCCTTCCCTTAGTACGGAAGTGTGTTTTAGGCTTTTAGCAATTATCTTATCACGTTATAAATTGTTGTTGTTAATTATAGATTTTCCTCTATATATTTTATATCTCAACCGCCTTTATTAGGCCTCTTCGATTAGCTTTCCATTTATAATAAACATCAAGATAAATTTTAATGATTTGTTTATATGTGACCTTACCTATTCCTCCCCTAATCCGAGAGTAGGCGGTCCTAACTTGGAAACCGAAGTTAAACAACGTTGAGCCCTTTCAATCGTAAATAACTTTTACAGAGCAAATGATTTAAAACTTATTAAATGAATATTTTTTAGTAGATATTTTATGAAAGATTTTCTTTGAATAGTCTTCGTACTGTTTCAAAGATGAACTAACGTTTAGTTTATTTATGCTACGCAGTTTGCGCTCTATCGTTACGATAGAGAGAGAGAGAATCACGGTTTCACTTTGCAGAAAGAGTAAATCGATTCTGACGTTTTGTTCATTCTTCTTTCAAACTTAAATGTTTTAAATACTAATTTAAAGGAACTTGTTAATTTTCAATTTCTTAGTCCCTTCAGTTTTTTTCCTTTGGTCAAATAACCTGTTTATCGACGAAAGGTAAGTGGGCTTTTCTCTTCGGTGCGAAATCAAGAGAGAGAGAGAGAGAGAGAGAGAGAGAGAGAGAGAGAGAGAGAGAGAGAGAGAGAGAGACGGAGAGAGAGAGAGGAAGAGAGAACGTTCCGATCTTTATTCTCGTCCCAAGCGAGTAACGTTGTTCTCGAGTCAGTTTTTTACTCTCGTCCCTAGTCTCTGTACGGGGAGAAAGGATAAAACGTTTTTAGTTTTTATTCTCGTCCCAAGGCACTGTACGGTGAGAGATTGAAAACGTAGTTTTGAATGAACTAGTGTTTAGTCTCCTCCCCAACCACTGATCTTTTTATCTTAATATATGTTTACTGTTTTTTTGCTTGTATTAATGTGCTTACATTATACGACTTATTTCGCAATTATAACCTTTTGATGAGGGTAGAATTGCGTGCTTCAGGTAGAAATCAGTTTTATTCATGCCTAATGTGAATTGTTGAAAAATTCGATTTCAGTGAAGTAAGTGCAAAACAGAAAATCGTAGTGATAAAGTGATAATTGCGCAAAGTGTTATCAGTGTTGCGACCGAGGGTTCGTCTGTTCGTGCCTGTCGTTCGCCTAGTCCGAGACCTCTTGCAAGCTCCCAAGCCCAGGGGAGAAGTAATGTCGTACGACTTATGGGTTCGAGAGGCCTTGATCAGCGAACAGACGTTCCCTCTATGGTTTCAGGCGTGTCTCATCAAGACCGCCCCTACCATAAGACGAGCGAGACGATTTTCTCCTCGTCATCCGAAGGCTTTTCGCGTAAGAAACCGTGGAGCAAGGTTTCAAGGCCCTTTAAGCGAAAGTCAGTCCTTTCAGGACAGGTCCAGCGTCCTGGTTGTAGCCATTGGGACAGCTCTGACCCTATGCAGTCATCGGAAGACTGCTCGCCGCCTAAACAAAAGCGTAACACAGGCTCCGAGAGTCTTATTGTAGGCAAGGTTTTGCAGTCACAGACGTTACCCTCGTCTCTTACCGCACCCTTTCCCGTTGATCCTAAATGGGTTGTACGGCAAGACATGCAGAATAAGCTTGCCTCTCTTATGGAGGACTATTCTGCTGAGCAGGTTCACGATGATCCTCGCCGCTTAGCTGATCGAGATCCTGGCCGTCAGCCGCCCAAACGAGCCTTTGCTCGTCCTGTAGACATTGACGTTACAAAGTCACGTCAATCGTGTTTTGTAGAGCCTCACTCGATGCAGTCCCGTGTTGACTCTCAGCCGCTTGTGGACGTTCAGCCACTGCCGCTTGCTCTTGTTGACGTTCTGGACGTTCGCCAACCAGCATAGTTGACTTGTTTTGACGTTGAGCGTCAAGCACCGCAGTCAAGAGTTGTTTTGACTGCTCAGTCTAGGCAGTCAAGGCAGTCTCGAGTTGACGTCGAGCGTCCTCCCGCACCTGTTGTTGTTGCTGGTCAGTCCTTTAAGCAGTTACATGACATAGCGTCCTTGACTGCTACTGTTGCTCCTTTGCGTGTGGACTCTGCTTGTCAAGCATTGCCACCACGGCAGGTCTCTCCCTTGCTTGAGACTCGGCAATTGTCGGACAAGGTTCCTTCAGATGAGGAAGTTGCTGATCCCCCTCCTACTGATATTCCCTTGAGGACTCTGTCAGACGGAGAGGAGCCTAAAGCTGCTCAGCCCTCTATGGACTTTAAATAAATCATGCTGATTTTTAAGGATCTTTGTCCGGATCTTTTTGTAACTGCTGCTCCTCGTTCACCTAAACGTCAGAGTTTACACTAGGCCTAGCTACTTCGAAGCCGTTGTTTTCTAAGCTAGTGCTCTCTCGCTCTTCTAAGAGAGCTTTACGTTTGCTAGGCGACTGGTTAATCACCAGGAGGAGTTTGGGGGAGACAGCCTTTGCTTTCCCTACTTTTAAGCTGGCTTATAGAGCGAGAGTCTGATATGACACGGGAGAAGTTCTCGGCTTGGGAGTTCCTGCCTCTGCCCAGATAGACTTCTCAAACCTCATAGACTCTCCCTGGCGCCTGGCCATGAGACGCTCCAAGATTTTATGGTCGGCTTCAGAGCTAGACCATCTCCTGTTAGGAGTTTTTTTTCGAGCGTTTGAAGTTTTGCTGTACAATTATGTCATGCATAAACAAGGCTATCAGGGATGGCTCCAATAATCTGACAGCCACGTTCTCTGCAGGAACAAGTCTACAGGGATGGCTCCAATGATCTGGCAGCCATGTTCACTGCAGGAGTACGTAAGAGGCAAGTGCGCTCATGTGTTCATTGTCAAGACAAACTTCACGATGAAGTCTACCAGGCTGTCTTGACAGCATTAATGGAAGGCGACTGGATGGTCTCTCTCGACCTTCAGGAGGCATACTTCCACATTCCTATGCACCCGGATTCCCAACCGTTTCTGAGGTTTGTTTACAGGAATGTGGGGTACCAGTTTCGAGCCCGGTGCTTTGGCCTCAGTCCTGCTCCTCTCGTGTTTACGAGGCTCATGAGGAATGTGGCAAAATCCCTCCATCTATCGGGAATCCGAGCCTCCCTGTACTTGGACGACTGGCTTCTCAGAGCATCGTCCAGTCTTCGCTGTCTGCAGGATCTACTTTGGACGTTGAGTCTGGCCAGGGAGTTGGGACTTTTGGTCAACCTAGAAAAGTCCCAACTGATCCCATCCCAGATTATTCTATATTTGGGGATGGAGATTCGCAGTCCAGTTTTTTCGGGCTTTTCCGTCTGCCACCCGAATAGAACAAGCCCTGCTCGAAGTCCAACTAATGCTGAAAAGAGAACGTTTGTTCAGTCAGGAGTTGGAACAGTCTCGTAGGGACTCTCTCATCCCTGAAGCAGTTTGTCTCGCTAGGGAGACTACACCTTCTGCCTCTCCAGTTCCATCTAGCCTCTCACTGGAACAAGGACAAGACGTTAGAGACGGTATCATTCCCAGTCTCTGAACCAGTAAAGGCATGCCTGAAATGGTGGGACAGCAATATCAGTCTGAGAGAGGGACTATCCCTAGCAGTCAAGAACCCAAACCACGTGTTGTTCTCAGACGCGTCGGATTTGGGTTGGGGTGCGACCCTGGACGGTCGGGAATGCTCGGGTCTGTGAACCTCAAGTCAGAAGAGCATGCACATCAACGGCAAGGAGCTATTAGCAGTCCACTTGGCCTTGATGAAATTCGAAAGCTTTCCTCAAAACTAAGTGGTAGAGGTCAACTCAGACAACACCACAGCTTTGGCTTACATCTCCAAGCAAGGAGGCACACACTCCTTCACGCTGCTCGAGATCGCAAGGAACCTTCTCATATGGTCAAGAAATCGAGGCATCTCCCTGTTGACGAGATTCATCCAGGGGGACTTGAACGTCTTGGCACACTGTCTCAGTCGGAGGGGTCAGGTGATACCCACGGAATGGACCCTCCACAAGGACGTGGGCAAGAGTCTTTGGGCTACTTGGGGTCAACCCATCATAGACCTCTTTGCCTCCTCGTTGACCAAAAGGTTACCAATCTATTGCTCTCCAGTCCTAGATACAGAAGCAATCCACATAGACGCGTTTCTACTGGATTGGTCTTATCTGGACTTATATGCATTCCCACCATTCAAGATAGTCAACAAGGTACTGCAGAAGTTCGCCTCTCACGAAGGGACAGGGTTGACGTTGGTTGCTACCCTCTGGCCCGCGAGAGAGTGGTTCACCGAGGTACTTCAATGGCTGGTAGACATTCCAAGAAGTCTTCCTCTAAGGGTAGATCTCTTACGTCAGCCCCACGTAAAGAATGTTCATCAAAGCCTCCCCGCGCTTCGTCTGACTGCCTTCAGACTATCCAGAGACTCTCAAGAGCTCGAGGCTTTTCGAAGGAGGCAGCCAGTGCGTTTGCGAGAGCTAGGAGAGCTTCTACCTTCAGAGTATACCAGTCGAAGTGGGAAGTCTTTCGAGATTGGTGCAAGCCAGCATCTATGTCCTCTTCCAGTACCTCTGTAGCCCAATCGGAGATTTTCTTTTACATCTGAGAAATGTTCGCTCCCTCTCAGCTCCCACGATTAAGGGCTACAGGAACATGTTGGCTTCGGTCTTTCGTCATAGAGGCTTAGATCTTTCCAACAATTAAGATCTCCAAGATCTCCTTAAGTCTTTCGAGACCTCTAAGGAACGTCGTTTGGCAACTCCTGGATGGAACTTAGACGTGGTCCTAAGGTTCCTCATGTCAGACAGGTTTGAGCCATTACATTCAGCCTCCCTGAAGGATCTCACCCTCAAGACGCTTTTCCTAGTGTGCTTGGCTTCGGCTAAAAGGGTCAGTGAAATTCATGCCTTCAGTAAGAACATCGGCTTTTCTACAGAAAAAGCCACATGTTCACTTCAACTTGGTTTCCTGGCCAAAAATGAACTGCCTTCTCGTCCTTGGCCTAAGTCTTTTGATATACCTTGCCTGTCAGAGATCGTAGGCAACGAACTTGAAAGAGTGCTGTGTCCAGTTAGAGCTCTTAAGTTCTACTTAGCTCGTACTAAGTCCTTACGAGGTGGATCTGAGGCATTATGGTGCTCAGTTAAGAAACCATCATTGCCTATGTCAAAGAATGCTTTGTCATATTTTATCAGACTTTTAATACAAGAGGCTCATTCTCACTTGAATGAAAAAGACCAATGCTTGCTTAAGGTTAAGACGCACGAAATAAGAGCTATAGCAACTTCCGTGGCCTTTAAGCAAAATAAATCTCTGCAAAGTATTATGGACGCGACCGTTTGAAGAAACAAATCGGTATTCGCGTCATTTTACTTAAAAGATGTCCAGACTCTTTACGAGGACTGCTACACACTGGGTCCATTCGTTACAGCGAATGCAGTAGTGGGTAAGGGTTCTACCACTACATTCCCTTAATTCCAATATCCTTTTAATCTGCTCTTGAAATGTTTTTTTAATTGGGTTGTACGGAAGGCTAAGAAGCCTTTCGCAGCCTTTTTTGATTTGGCGGGTGGTCAAATGTCATTTCTTAAGAGCGCCCAGATTAGGGGTTTGATGAGGTCCTGTTGTATGGGTTGCAGCCCTTAATACTTCAGCTCCTGGGAGTCTTTCAGCATCCTAAGAGGATCGCTGGGCTTCGTGAGGAAGACAGACTAATAAGGCAGAGTAATCGTCTAAGTCAACTTCCTTACCAGGTACCCTTATATATTTGGGTTTTGTTATGATATAACTGTCAAAAACTCTAAGCATATACGCTGTAAACTTAATTAACTCTGGTCTCTACCCACCACCATGGGTGTGAATCAGCTATTATATATTCACCGGCTAAGTTAAATATTTAAAAATGATATTTTAATTATAAAATAAATTTTTGAATATACTTACCCGGTGAATATATAAATTAAAGGCCCCCCCTTCCTCCCCGATAGAGACCCAGCGGGATGAGAAAAATTGGGTCTGTTTACATGTATATGCGGTATCTGGCCGATAGTTGGCGCTAGTGGGCACACCCGCAACCTTCATAGCGATCGCTCGCGAGTTTTTGTGTGTTTTTCTGTCGAGCCGCCGGAGGCTCAGCTATTATATATTCACCAGGTAAGTATATTCAAAAATTTATTTTATAATTAAAATATCATTTTACACTTCCATGGTAATATAACATAAGGTATATATGGGAAATATAATTATGCATATGTGAAGGTCTGGGCTAAAGAATTCAAAGCACACTGTAACACATTCACCAACTGGTCTGCTCAACACCCAGTTGAGGAGTGGGGTTGACGAATGTGAGTACCCAATCTTCTATTGTGT
>NC_090768.1:34436953-34451953 GCF_036898095.1 Palaemon carinicauda | reverse complement strand
CCATTACTTTATATAATATGGAGCTAATACCTGAAACTTGAGTATAATGATCACAAACATTTTCACATAGGTAATAATTTAAAAAGAGCCAAGTGCTTAGATTTCTGAGATGATACAGTACCCACCTCGGATATAAACAACAAAAATGTAATTATACATGCTAAAGTACATGTGAAGATTTGCTAATATTAGACAAATAATAAACCAAAGATTATTTCAATTTACCAAAATAAACAGAAAATGCAGTTCTTGCAGCCTTAGAGTAAAGACCGTTAGAACCACTCATCAGACGTTGGCTGGCTACCAGAGGGTTCACTTTCCTATCAGCAGGCTGATAAACTCCATCACTATAAGCCGTAGGAAGCAACCTTTGCAGAGGTGTATCTATAAAAATGATATTTTAATTATAAAATAAATTTTTGAATATACTTACCCGGTGAATATATAGCTGCAACTCTGTTGCTCGACAGACAAACTCTACTGAAAAAACTTGCCAGCGATCGCTACACAGGTTGCGGGTGTGCCCAACAGCGCCATCTGTTGACCAGATACCCAGCTCTTATGTAAACAAAGACTCAATTTTCTCCTCGTCCCACTGCGTCTCTATTGGGGAGGAAGGGAGGGTCATTTAATTTATATATTCACCGGGTAAGTATATTCAAAAATTTATTTTATAATTAAAATATCATTTTTAAATATTTAACTTAGCCGGTGAATATATAGCTGATTCACACCCAGGATGGTGGGTAGAGACCAGTAATATATGTTTACATTTTATGAGCTAAGAGTTTTTTATTTCATTTTAGAAGTTATCAAAATAACAAAAACAAAATAAATAGGTACCTGGTAAGGAAGTCGACTTGAACAATTACTCTGCCTTTTAAGTACGTCTTCCTTACGGAGCCTCGCGATCCTCTTAGGATGCTGATCGACCCCTAGGAGCTGAAGTATCAAGGGTTGCAACCCATACAACAGGACCTCATCAAACCCCTAATCTAGGCGCTCTCAAGAAATGACTTTGACCACCCGCCAAATCAACCAGGATGCGAAAGGCTTCTTAGCCTTCCGGACAACCCATAAAAAACAACATTTCAAGAGACAGATTAAAAGGATATGGAATTAGGGAATTGTAGTGGTTGAGCCCTCACCCACTACTGCACTCGCTGCTACGAATGGTACCAGTGTGTAGCAGTTCTCGTAAAGAGACTGGACATCTTTCGAGTAAAATGACGCGAACACTGACTTGCTTCTCCAATAGGTTGCGTCCATTATACTTTGCAGAGATATATTTTGCTTAAAGGCCACGGAAGTTGTTACAGCTCTAACTTCGTGCGTCTTCACCTTAAGCAAAGTTCGGTCTTCCTCACTCAGATGTGAATGAGCTTCTCGTATTAACAATCTGATAAAGACTGACCAAGCATTCTTTGACATAGGCAAGGATGGTTTCTTAACTGAACACCATAAAGCTTCAGATTGGCCTCGTAAAGGTTTAGTACGCTTTAAATAGAACTTAAGAGCTCTAACAGGGCATAAGACTCTTTCTAGTTCATTGCCTACGATCTCCGATAAGCTGGGAATATCGAAAGATTTAGGCCAAGGCCGAGAAGGCAGCTCATTTTTGGCTAGAAAACCAAGTTGCAGCGAACAAGTGGCTTTTTCCGACGAAAATCCGATGTTCTTGCTGAAGGCATGAATCTCACTGACTCTTTTAGCCGAGGCTAAGCATACCAGGAAAAGAGTCTTAAGAGTGAGATCTTTCAGGGTGGCTGATTGTAACGGCTCCAACCTGTCTGACATGAGGAATCTTAGTACCACGTCTAAATTCCATCCAGGGGTAGCCAAACGACGCTCCTTGGTGGTCTCAAAAGACTTAAGGAGGTCTTGCAGATCTTTATGTTTGGAAAGATCTAAGCCTCTATGCCGGAAGACCGATGCCAACATGCTTCTGTAGCCCTTGATAGCTGAAAGGGATCGTCCTTTTCTCAGGTATAAGAGAAAATCAGCTATTTGAGCTACAGAGGTACTGGTCGAGGATACAGAAACTGACTTGCACCAGTCTCGGAAGACTTCCCACTTCGATTGGTAGACTCTAATGGAAGACGCTCTCCTTGTTCTAGCAATCGCACTGGCTGCCTCCTTCGAAAAGCCTCTAGCTCTCGAGAGTCTTTCGATAGTCTGAAGGCAGTCAGACGAAGAGCGTGGAGGCTTTGGAGTACCTTCTTTACGTGTGGCTGACGTAGAAGGTCTACCCTTAGAGGAAGACTTCTGGGAACGTCTACTAACCATCGAAGTATCTCGGTGAACCATTCTCTCGCGGGCCAGAGGGAAGCAACTAACGTCAACCTTGTCCCTTCGTGAGAGGCGAACTTCTGCAGTACCTTGTTGACAATCTTGAACGGTGGGAATGCGTAGAGATCCAGATGTGACCAATCTAGGAGGAAAGCATCTATATGTATTGCTGCTGGGTCCGGGACTGGAGAGCAATAGATTGGAAGCCTCTTGGTCAGCGAGGTTGCAAAGAGATCTATGGATGGTTTACCCCAAGTGGCCCAAAGTCTCTTGCACACATCCTTGTGGAGGGTCCATTCGGTTGGAATTACTTGCCCTTTCCGACTGAGATAATCTGCTATGACGTTCAAGTCGCCTTGGATGAACCTCGTTACTAGGGAGATGTCTTGACCTTTTGACCAGATGAGCAGGTCCCTTGCGATCTCGTACAACGTCAGTGAGTGGGTACCTCCTTGTTTGGAGATGTACGCCAAGGCCGTGGTGTTGTCCGAGTTTACTTCCACCACTTTGCCTCGAAGGAGAGACTTGAAGCTTTTCAAGGCCAGATGTACTGCCAACAGCTCCTTGCAGTTGATATGCATGCTCCTCTGACTCGAGTTCCACAGTCCTGAGCATTCCCGACCGTCTAGTGTCGCGCCCCAGCCCACGTCCGATGCGTCCGAGAAGAGAACGTGGTTGGGAGTCTGAACAGCCAGGGGAAGACCCTCTCTTAGGTTGATATTGTCCTTCCACCAAGTCAGACAAGACTTTATCTTTTCAGAAATCGGGATCGAGACCGCTCCTAGCGTCTTGTCCTTTTTCCAGTGAAAAGCTAGATGGTATTGAAGAGGACGGAGGTGTAGTCTTCCTAGTGACACAAAATGTTCCACGGATGACAGCGTCCCTACCAGACTCATCCACAGCCTGACTGAGCAGCGTTCCTTCTTCAGCATCTTCTGGATGGATAGCAGGGCTTGATCTATTCTGGGGGCTGATCGTCTTGTTGTTCAGCAACGTCCTCATCAGAGGGTTCCTCATCCGAAAACTGATGAGGAAACGGCAACGAAGTGGGCAACGTCTGGCTCGCTGAGTCCGGTCGCACTGGTGCATGCGTGACGGAGCCGGACGCAACATCATGGAACTGCTGCACAGTCTGTGAACTGTTAACAACCATGGGTGCGCGAGGAAGCACAGCGTCCACCCGAGACTGTCTAGACCGTCTGGGTTGTGCAGTCAACACCATACCGGGTTGCTGAGGTTGACGCACTGCGTCAAAACAAGTCACCTCTGCTGGTTGTTGAACGTCCTGAACGTCAAAAACCACCTCCGAGCGTCGCTTAACGTCAACGTGCGGCTGGCAACCCACACTGGGTCGCATCGGTGGAGGAACCACCTCAACTGGCAGACGCGAGAAGGTTACCTCAGCGTCAACAGGACCCACAACCGACCGGTTGGAAGGTTGTTGGCCAGAAGGTTCGGCAGCAACCTTCTCCGCATTAAAGTCCTCTATCAAGGACGCAAGCTTGGACTGCATGTCTTGCAGCAAAGCCCATTTAGGGTCTACGGGAGCAGGTGCGGCCAACAGACGGGGTTAGCGACTGAGGCGGGTACCGCTTTCCATCCCTGAAAGCCTTGTTTATGCATGACATAATTGTACAGCAAAACTTCAAAGGCTCGAAAACAGCTGTGAAGTTGACCTGTAAAAAACTTGGAGCGTCTCCTGGCCAGGCGCCAGGGAGAGTCTACGAGATTTGAGAAGTCTATCTGGGCAGAGGCATGAACTCCCAAGCCGAGAACTTCTCTCGTGTCATATCAGACTCTCGCTCTATAAGCCAGTTTAAAAGAAGGGAAAGCAAAGGCTGTATCCCCCAAACTCCTCCTGGTGATAAACCAGTCGCCTAGCCAACGTAAAGCTCTCTAGGAGAGCGAGAGAGCACTAGCTTAAAAACAACGGCTTCGAAGTAGCTAGGCCTAGTGTAAGCTCTGACGTTAAGGCGAACGAGGAGCAGCAGTTACAAAAAGATCCGGACAAAGATCCTTAAAAAAAAATCATCATGATTTAATTAAAGTCCATAGAGGGCTAAGCAGCTTTAGGCTCCTCTCCATCTGACAGAGTCCTCAAGGGAATATCAGTAGGAGGGGGAACAGCAACTTCCTCATCTACAGAAACCTTGTCCGATAAAAGCTGAGTCTCAAGCAAGGGAGAGACCTACCGTGGTGGCAATGCTTTACAAGCAGAGTCCACACACACTGGTGCATTAGTAGCGGACCAGGACGCAACGTCATGTAACTGCTTGACCGTCTGTGAACTGTCAACAACTGAACTGTCAACCACAACAGGTGCGTGAGGACGCACAGCGTCCACTCGAGACTGCTTTGACTGCCTAGACTGAGCAGTCAAAACAACTCTAGAATGCGGAGGTTGACGCACAGCGTCAAAACAAGTCAACTCCGATTGTTAGCGAACGTCTTGAACGTCAACAGGAGCATCAGCAAGTGGCCTAACGTCCAAATGCGGCTGAAAATCCACACGAGACCGCATCGAGTGTGGTTCTAAACAACCTGACTGACGTGACTTAGCTACGCCAACGTCAACAGGAAGCACAAAGGAACGTTAGGTTGGCTGAAAGCCAGGATATCGATGAGATAAACGGCTAGACTCAACGGACTAATCGGCAGAATAGTCTTCCATAGGGGAGGCAAGCATATTCTGCATGTCTTGCCATACAACCCATTAAGGATCAACGGAAATGGTTGTGGTAAGAGACGAGGGTAACGTCTGTGACCGCAACACTTTGCCAACAAAAAGACTCTCGGAGTCTGTGTTACGCTTTTGTTAGGCGGCGAGCAGTTATCCGATGAATGCATAGGGTCAGAGCTGTCCTAATGGCTGTAACCAGGACGCTGGACCTGTCCTGAAAGGACTGACTTTCGCTTAAGGGCTTCGAAACCTTGTGACAGGTTTCTTATGCGAAAAGCCTTCGGATGACGAGGAGAAAAAAACGTCTCTCTCGTCTTATGGTAGGGGAGATCTTGGTAAGATACACCCGATACCATAGAGGGAAACGTCTGTTCGTTGATCAAGGCCTCTCGAACCCATAAGTCGTTCGACATTACTTCTCCCCTGTTTGGGAGCTTGCAAGAGGTCCCGGACTAGGTGAACGACAGGCACGAACAGACGAACCCTCGGACGCAACACTGTAACACTTTGCGCAATATCACTTTATCACTTCGATTTTCTGTTTTGCACTTATTTCACTGAAATCGAAACTTTTACTGATTTCTACCTGAAGCACGCAATTCTACCCTTATCAAAAGGTAGTAATTGCGAAATCAGTCGTATAATGCATACCTGCACTGCGAAAGCTCAAACCAGAATATAGTACTTCACCAAATATGATGGGAAAAACTCCAGGTTTCAACAGCGAGTAAAGTACGTCTTGTCGACACGTCGACAGAGAGAAAATTGAGTCTTTGTTTACATAAGAGCTGGGTATCTGGTCGACAGATGGCGCTGTTGGGCACACCCGTAACCTGTGTAGCGATCGCTGGCGAGTTTTTTCCGTAGAGTTTGTCTGTCGAGCAACAGAGTTGCAGCTATATATTCACCGGCTAAGTTAAATATTTAAAAATACAACATTAATAACTTCTTTAAATTTGTTTTGCTTTTCTATAAAGGAGTGGAGTTACTCTGGAATTCTCCTGACTATTGTATAAATAATCAGCATTTTCTTCAATACTGATAGGAACTATTTTCTTCCGTGGGAGATATGAGCTTCCTTGCAATAATAAATATTAATAATAGCGAATTCAGGGTATAATTTTGATAATTACCTATAAAACAACATAACTCATTCTCACTCTTGTTGGATATAGTACCAAAAAACCACAAACTTCCTTCAGAACTAAGTTAGGTTGTAAGAACTATCATCATACAATGCTGTAAATCATATTATAAAAGGTATCTGGCTCTAAAAATATTTAAAAGCACTTTAATTTTTGTAATGTTACAAAACTGCACAATACAAGGCAAAATATTGTGCATACCAATGAAGCAATAACTTTATCGGCATGTTCTTTTTACAGTAACCGAGTACCTGACTTCTAGTCTTCACTCTTCTCATTTGTCCTTTAAAGGTGTCTTTTAAAAAGTTTCCAAAAGTAAGTTTATGGCTTGAGGTTAAAGTAAGTCTCATCGATAACTTTTTCATCTAAAAAGGGCATGAAACTATTAGATCAATCTTCAAAACCGCCTATCAAATTAGTATATAATCTTTTACACTCAGCATTTTCTTAAAATTGCACAAGAGCTAGAGGTGACGCTTCATTTTAGAGAGAGGAAAAATTGAAAATATTTTTGTTTTTTTAATGGAATGAAGTCCAAATAAATAAAGGGTAAAGGTTGCTCGCCCCATACTTTTCTTGACCTCAGAAGATGCTGGTATAAATCTGCAGACGAGAAAGGGCTGGTTGGTGGTAAGAAGGGAGCAATTTTTAAACCTACTAGATGCGAGCTAAATGCTGCAAGACAGCCAAACTCCTCCTTTAAGATGATTGCAATCTAATAAAAATAACTCACCCACGGCACCAAGGCTTGGCACTGCCAGGTTGTTATACCATCCATCAAATCCTTCATATTCAACATGGCGGTCTGTTGGAAGTTCTGTACAGTCTCTGCTGTACCTAATGAAAGAGATGAAATAATAGCAAAATCCTTATTAATACACAAGAGGTTTGCGTTTGCTTTTCATGATCATGACTTAGAAGCAAGTGCAAAAGAACATCAACTATCCTCACACCAGTGTTCAATCAAAGAATTTGTTAATGTATAATTTAAGTGTCACTCACATTTCCTAATCATTTGACTTCAGACATTTTTTTGTGTTACCCAACTACTTTTCCTATTTTCCCTTGAGATATACCATTTGGCTGAAGATGATCCCTTTTACAATCTTTCAATACTTTCAGTTGCCTTCAAGAAAGAATTGTGACACTATGTCATATCTAAACATTGGCTGCACCAGGTTACCACAATCGTTTCTACAACAACACTGCTAATCCCCTCTAGATGTTAAGTTTGTTAATCATTCTAACATATCTTCCATTCCATATATCCTGCATCCTTCTGGCCTTCCATTTTCTACCCTGATTCCTGAACCATATACAGCTTTCATTTCCATTCACTCCTTGCATTTCACTACTCTTCTTAAATTAGTATGAACCCTCCATTCACCTTTGCTTAACAGTATGCAATAGTGTTGTATTTTCACAGTCCTCTCTTTTTCAACTGTTCTATTCTTTTGCCCATGTTTGTATGATCTATTCATACCTTTAGCCTACTTCCATAAAGTAGAGCAAGCTCAATTATGGCTCCAAATATACTACCTTTTCTGCTTGCATAAACAACCACCTTTCATTTTTTAACATTGGCAGATCCTATTAGTATCTGTTTCACTTACTCCCTCTTACAACCATCATCCCTCACGTTTGGTTACAAATATGTACGAAGATAAACCAACTTCTCACTGCTTTCATTTCTTTGATGATGTTAACCCTTATAACTAGGATACTAGTTACATTTATTTCTAACTCTCCCCTAAACAAACATTTTCAAAATATTTCCCCCACTATCAGTAGCTTCTCTTTATCATCACCAACTAGCCTTCTTGGTTGTTCTACAAAATGATATTTTAATTATAAAATAAATTTTTGAATATACTTACCCGGTGAATATATAATAGCTGCAACTCTGTTGTTCGACAGACACATACATAAAAAACTCGCGAGCGATCGCTATGCAGGTTGCGGGTGTGCCCACCAGCGCCAACTGTCGGCCAGATACCACTCTCGGATGTAAACAAAACCTTCAATTTCTTCTCATCCCACTGCGTCTCTATTGGGGAGGAAGGGAGGGTAGTTTAATTTATATATTCACCGGGTAAGTATATTCAAAAATTTATTTTATAATTAAAATATCATTTTTAAATATTTAACTTAGCCGGTGAATATATAATAGCTGATTCACACCCAAGGAGGTGGGTAGAGACCAGAGTTAAATATGTTTACATCGTATAAGCTAAGAGTTTTTTCATTTTGACAGTTATCAATATAACAAAACCAAAATAAATAGGTACCTGGTAAGGAAGTCGACTTAGACGATTACTCTGCCTTGTAAGTACGTCTTCCTTACGGAGCCCAGCGATCCTCTTAGGATGCTGACAGACTCCCAGGAGCTGAAGTATCAAGGGCTGCAACCCATACAACAGGACCTCATCAAACCCCTAATCTGGGCGCTCTCAAGAAATGACTTTGACCACCCGCCAAATCAACCAGGATGCGAAAGGCTTCTTAGCCTTCCGGACAACCCATAAAAACAACATTAAAAAACATTTCAAGAGACAGATTAAAAGGATATGGAATTAGGGAATTGTAGTGGTTGAGCCCTCACCCACTACTGCACTCGCTGCTACGAATGGTCCCAGTGTGTAGCAGTTCTCGTAAAGAGTCTGGACATCTTTCAAGTAAAATGACGCGAACACTGACTTGCTTCTCCAATAGGTTGCGTCCATTATACTTTGCAGAGATCTATTTTGCTTAAAGGCCACGGAAGTTGCTACAGCTCTAACCTCGTGCGTCTTAACCTTAAGCAAAGATCGGTCTTCCTCACTCAAGTGTGAATGAGCTTCTCGTATTTACAATCTGATAAAATATGACAAAGCATTCTTTGACATAGGCAAGGATGGTTTCTTAACCGAACACCATAACGCTTCAGATTGGCCTCGTAAAGGTTTAGTACGAGTTAAGTAGAACTTAAGAGCTCTAACAGGGCATAATACTCTTTCTAGTTCATTGCCTACGATCTCCGATAAGCTAGGAATATCGAAAGATTTGGGCCAAGGACGAGAAGGTAGCTCATTCTTGGCTAGGAAACCAAGCTGCAGAGAACAAGTAGCTTTTTCTGACGAAAACCCGATGTTCTTGCTGAAGGCATGAAGCTCACTGACTCTTTTAGCCGAGGCCAAGCATACCAGGAAAAGAGTCTTAAGAGTGAGATCTTTCAGGGAGGCTGAATGTAAAGGCTCAAACCTGTCTGACATGAGGAATCTTAGGACCACGTCTAAATTCCACCCAGGTGTAGCCAAACGACGTTCCTTAGAGGTCTCAAAAGACTTAAGGAGGTCTTGCAGATCTTTATTGTTGGAAAGATCTAAGCCTCTATGCCGGAAGACCGAGGCCAACATGCTTCTGTAGCCCTTGATCGTAGGAGCTGAAAGGGAGCGAACTTTTCTCAGGTATAAGAGAAAATCAGCTATTTGGGCTACAGAGGTACTGGACGAGGATACGGAAACTGACTTGCACCAGTCTCGGAAGACTTCCCACTTCGATTGGTAAACTCTAATGGTAGACGCTCTCCTCGCTCTAGCAATCGCACTGGCTGCCTCCTTCGAAAAGCCTCTAGCTCTCGAGAGTCTTTCGATAGTCTGAAGGCAGTCAGACGAAGAGCGTGGAGGCTTTGGTGTACCTTCTTTACGTGTGGCTGACGTAGAAGGTCTACTCTTAGAGGAAGACTTCTGGGAACGTCTACCAGCCATCGAAGTACCTCGGTGAACCATTCTCTCGCGGGCCAGAGGGGAGCAACTAACGTCAACCTTGTCCCTTCGTGAGAGGCGAATTTCTGCAGTACCTTGTTGACAATCTTGAATGGTGGGAATGCGTAAAGATCTAGGTGTGACCAATCTAGGAGGAAGGCATCTATATGTATTGCTGCTGGGTCTGGGACTGGAGAGCAATAGATTGGAAGCCTCTTGGTCAGCGAGGTTGCAAAGAGATCTATGGTGGGTTGACCCCAAGCCGCCCAAAGTCTCTTGCACACATCCTTGTGGAGGGTCCATTCGGTTGGAATTACTTGACCTTTCCGACTGAGACAATCCGCTAGGACGTTCAAGTCGCCCTGGATGAACCTCGTTACTAGGGAGATGCCTCGATCTTTTGACCAGATGAGCAGGTCCCTTGCGATCTCGTACAGAGTCAATGAGTGGGTACCTCCCTGTTTGGAAATGTACGCCAAGGCCGTGGTGTTGTCCGAGTTGACCTCCACCACCTTGCCTCGAAGGAGATTCTCGAAGCTTATCAAGGCCAGATGAACCGCCAAAAGCTCCTTGCTGTTGATATGCATGCTCCTCTGACTCGAGTTCCACAGACCTGAGCATTCCCGACCGTCCAGCGTCGCGCCCCAGCCCAAGTCCGATGCGTCCGAGAAGAGAACGTGGTTGGGTTTCTGAACTGCCAGGGGAAGACCCTCTCGTAGGCTGATATTGTCCTTCCACCAAGTCAGACAAGTCTTTATCTTTTCGGAAATCGGGATCGAGACCGCCTCTAGCGTCTTGTCCTTTTTCCAGTGAAAAGCCAGATGGAATTGTAGAGGTCGGAGGTGTAGCCTTCCTAGCGAGACAAATTGCTCCAGGGATGACAGCGTTCCTACCAGACTCATCCAAAGCCTGACTGAGCAGCGTTCTTTCTTCAACATCTTCTGGATGACGAGCAGGGCTTGATCTATTCTGGGGGCCGACGGAAAAGCCCAAAAAACTTGACTGTGAATCTCCATCCCTAAATACAGAATAGTTTGGGATGGGACCAGCTGTGACTTTTCCAAGTTGACTAGGAGTCCCAATTCCTTGGTCAGACCTAGAGTCCAATTGAGATCCTTCAGACAGCGATGACTGGAAGAGGCTCTGAGAAGCCAGTCGTCCAAATAAAGGGAGGCTCGGATGTCCGATAAATGGAGGAATTTTGCCACATTCCTCATAAGCCTCGTAAACACGAGAGGAGCTGTGCTTAGGCCAAAGCACAGGGCCCGAAACTGGTACACCACATCGTCGAAGACGAATCTCAGAAAAGGTTGGGAGTCTGAGTGAATGGGGATGTGGAAGTAAGCGTCCCTTAGGTCTAGAGACCATCCAGTCTCCCTTTCTGACCGCTGCTAGGACTGACTTTGTGGTCTCCATGGTAAACTTCGTCTTTGTGACAAAGACATTCAGAGCACTGACGTCTAGCACCGGTCTCCAACCTCCTGTCTTCTTTGATACTAGGAAGAGACGGTTGTAAAACCCCGGTGATTGAAGGTCCGAGACTTTGACCACCGCTCCCTTCTCTAGCAAAAGAGACACTTCCAGTTTCAGGGCTTGTCTCTTTTCTTCCTCTCGGTACCTGGGAGAGAGATCGATGGGGGACGTCGCTAGAGGAGGTCTGCGTACAAAAGGGATTTTGTACCCCTCTCTGAGCAACCTCACAGATTGTTGATCTGCGCCTCTCTTCTCCCAGGCTTGCCAGAAGTTCTTGAGTCTGGCACCTACTGCTGTCTGAAGTTGCGGGCAGTCAGACTCTGCCCTTAGAGGACTTGGATCCTTTCCTCTTTCCTCTCTTCCCTTCGGCACGAGCACCTCCCCTACTGGAGGCTCTGCCACGAAAGGGCGGGATAAACCTGGATGCTGGAGTGTCTATCCTAGGTCTAGCAGACAAGGCAGGCAAATGGGGAGCTTTGCGAGCCGAGGACGCAACTAAATCGTGGGTGTCCTTCTGCACTAAAGACAAGGCAATTTCCTTAACCAAGACTTCAGGAAACAAGCACTTAGACAAGGGCGCAAAGAGTAGCTCAGATCTTTGGCATGGCGTCACTCCTGCTGACAGAAAAGAGCACAGAGACTCTCGTTTCTTAAGGACTCCGGACGTGAATGAAGCGGCAAGCTCGTTGGACCCATCGCGGACGGCCTTGTCCATGCAGGACATAATGAGTAAGGAAACATCCCTATCGGCAGATGAGATTTTCCTACTCAGGGCTCCCAAACACCAGTCCAGGAAGTTAAAGACTTCAAACGCCCTAAATATGCCTTTAAGAAGGTGGTCCAGGTCCGAGGGTGACCAACTAATCTTCGAGCGTCTCATGGCAAGGCGGCGGGGAGAGTCTACAAGACTTGAGAAGTCGCCCTGGGCAGAGGCAGGAACTCCCAAGCCGAGAACTTCTCCCGTGGCATACCAGACGCTCGATCTAGACGAGAGTTTAGATGGGGGGAAGGCAAATGCCGTCTTCCCTAAACTCCTCTTGGTCTCTAACCAATCGCCTAATAGCCGTAAAGCTCTCTTGGATGAGCGAGAGAGAACGAGTTTCGTAAAGGCAGGCATGGTAGCAGGAACGCCTAAGACAAACTCGGACGGCGGCGAACGAGGAGCCACAGAAATAAAGTGATCAGGGAACAACTCTTTAAAAACAACCATGACTTTTCTAAAGTCCAAGGATGGTTGAACTGCTTTAGGCTCATCTAATTCTGAAGGCTGATCCTCAGGCTGTGGTTCAGCAACGTCCTCATCTGACAGTTCCTCATCCGATAACTGATGAGAAAACGGCAAAGGTGTAGGCAACGTTTGACTCGCAGAGTCCGGTCGCACTGGTGCATACGTGACGGAGCCGGACGCAGCGTCCTGGAACTGCTGAACAGTCTGGGAACTGTCAACAACAACAGGTGCGCGAGGACGCACAGCGTCCACCCGAGACTGTTTAGACCGTCTGGGTTGAGCAGTCAACACCATACCGGGTTGCGGAGGTTGACGCACCGGGTCAAAACAAGTCAACTCTGATGGTTGATGAACGTCCTGAACGTCACCAATCGCATCAGTGCGTTGCCTAACGTCAACGTGCGGCTGGAAATCCACACTGGGTCGCATCGGTGGAGGTACCACCCCAAATGGTTGACGCGAGAAAGCTACATCCACGTCAACAGGACGCACAACAGAACGCTTGGATGGCTGATGGCCAGTAGGTTCAACGGAAACCTTCTCAGCGTTGTAGTCCTCCATCAAGGACGCAAGCTTAGACTGCATGTCTTGCAGTAACACCCATTTAGGGTCTACGGAAGTAGGTGCGGTAACAGACGGGGTTAGCGAATGAGACGGCACAACTTTGCCTCTCTTAGGCGGCGAGCAGTCATCAGATGACGGCAACGGGTCCGAACTGTCCCAGTGGCTACATCCGGGACGTTGGACTTGTCCTGAAGGGACCGACTTACGTTTTAAAGGTCTAGAGACCTTGGTCCAAGGTTTCTTACGTGAAACACCTTCGGACGACGAGGTAAAAATGGGCTCTCTCGTCTTATGGTAGGGGCGATCTTGACGAGATACGCCTGATACCAAAGAGGGAACGTCTGTTCGCTGATCAAGGCCTCTCGAACCCATAAGTCGTACGACATTGCTTCTCCCCTGGGCTTGGGAGCTTGCAAGAGGTCCCGGACTAGGTGGACGACAGGCACGAACCGAAGGACCCCTTGGTCGCAACACTGTTCACAACACTTTGCGTAACACTAGGCACTTTGACACTTTCCGCCGTGGCACTTTGGCACTTGAGTTCCTTCACGTCCGCCATGAGTTGATTCCGGTCACTTGCTAAAGCCTCAACTATCTCCCCCAAGGCATGAATAGCACGCATCATGTCTTGCATAGACGGTTCCTGAGTGCTAGGAGGGGGGTTAGGAACAACCACTACAGGGGAAGGAATAGGTTCAGGGGCATGTGGAGAGGAAAAATCTACAGACCTAGAAGAACTTCTCCTTACCCTATCTCTCTCTAGTCTGCGTGTATATTTATCAAATTCGATCCAATCGAATTCCGAAAGGCCCACGCATTCCTCACACCGATCTCCCAATTGACAGGTTTTACCCCGACAATTGGAACAAACAGTGTGAGGGTCGAGAGAAGCCTTTGGAAGACGCCTCTTACAGTCCCTAGCATTACACTTTCGAAACTTGGGAACTTGAGAAGGGTCAGCCATTTTGAATTAGTCAAGGGAAAATTCCAAAAAACGATCTAAGTCATCAACAATTAATCCGATTCAAAAAAGAGTTCAAGGATTTATTTGAAGAAAAACACCTGTACTGCGAAAGCTCAAACCAAATTAAAGTACTTCACCAAATATGATGGGAAAAACTCAAGGTTCTACAGCGAGTAAAAGTACGTCTTGTCGACACGTCGACAGAGAAGAAATTGAAGGTTTTGTTTACATCCGAGAGTGGTATCTGGCCGACAGTTGGCGCTGGTGGGCACACCCGCAACCTGCATAGCGATCGCTCGCGAGTTTTTTATGTATGTGTCTGTCAAGCAACAGAGTTGCAGCTATTATATATTCACCGGCTAAGTTAAATATTCAAAATGTAGACTTATATGCTTAACAAGGAATCTTTTATAGCTCAATTAATGAAATATTCACTTATGGAACCATATAATCCTGACCACAGACATACATCTAAAGTATAAAAAACCATTCCTTCTCCTAGCTAAATACATAAAAACAAAAATTGGTATAATTAGGAAAATTTTTAAGTGCTTTAGACAAATTATCTTCTAGAGAAAACAATTTGATATCACATTAAGTCAATTCTATCTTAAGACATTTTAAAGGTCAAGTAAGCTATAACTCAAAGAGTGCCTGAACATATCCTTCAGCAACAGCGCACAATGACACAGATAAGAAAGAGTTAGTTTTGATAACACAGCTTTACAACACAGTAGATTGAGTGATCTAATATTATTATTTCTGGGCTCCGACCTGTGCCGCCCAGTGAAATACTCCTAGAGCACTATTTCTAAGGAATATAACTGCTATATATTACCAGAGAAAAAAAGCATAGGAATGCCAGGTTGAACCCAGCTCGCTCACCTATATAAGGTGTCGGTATAAAATACTGG
>NC_090768.1:34421953-34431953 GCF_036898095.1 Palaemon carinicauda | reverse complement strand
AAAAAAATATAAAAATGCAGAAATTTGATATAAATGTCATTTGTAGTGCATCATATGAATTAAATGATGCTATAAGTTTTAGAGGGTACAACTCTCACGTTAAATCAGCCTACGTGGATTTTATTACCCTATTTGTTCCAGGATGAATTTGAACAAAATATAATCATAAAGTATTTTTTTAGCACTAATCCATTCTCCTCAACCTGAAGGGCCTTGAGAGAGAGAGAGAGAGAGAGAGAGAGAGAGAGAGAGAGAGAGAGAGAGAGAGAGAGAGAGAGAGATATGGTCACTTATTTTACTACTGAGCTCGCAATGCTGTAAATGAAACCCTTGTGCAGAGAGCTTCCACAGCATGCATACAACCATACAGAATGCTTATCAATAGCATTTCGAACACCCACTACCCCATATACTCACAAACACTATGCAATTAGTCTCCCATACACTATATGGTGTCTCTTCTCTTTGATATCAAGGACATTATTATCTAATAGGATGATAAAAAAAAATGGTGAAGAGAATGGCACTTTCAACAAACAGGTAAAAATAAGTGACGCATGAAGTGCACTACGTATCTTGTTTACCAAAAACGTTGGACTTATAAAATGTATTATGATTAGGCCTACTCGTGCAAGGGTTGGGAGAAAAGACTAAGTATTCGCAATTACTGGTGGAATACCAGTTGAATGGAGAATCTTCACGTAACCAAGTGTCTTAACATATGCCAAGACTAGTTTAAATTATATATATTTCTTATTTTCTTTTTATCCTTTTTTTTAGGTTCGAGACACTGAAAGTATTCTACAATAGTAAGAGTCAATTTCGTTGCGAGGGTTATGTTTTGAGAGGCGTGTATTTGTAAGTCTGTGTATTTGTGGTTAGCCTAACTCAAAAACTATTCGACAGAATCTCATGAAATTTGGTGGCAGGATTGGCCATGATCCAAGAATAATTTTATTAGATTTTGGGCGTGATTGGGTCAAAACTCATGACCAAGGTCGTGAAAAGGTAAAAACACGTAATTTTGCCATATCGTGATCAGTTTTTATCCGATTTACATGAAACTAGTACCAAAATATGTATGATTCAACTGTCGATTTTTATATACAACATGATATAGGCGAAGGTATGCACTCTACCGAGTGCCCGTTCTAGTTATGTGTAATGAGGCACTTTAGAAAACAACAGAATTACAATTCTTGTACTGAACTAGCCCTTCACATAACTTCCTTTCCATAAATCCACAGCAACCAATAATGAGCAACATTTTAAATCCACAATAATCCATGCAATATATGCAACAGTCTAGACTCAGGCCACTTAAACGAGTAAACAATTAAACGTAAAAACTTATTTTTTCTCAACACAAACTTTCACAGATAGACAACAAGAATAAAATGTTCTTCTGTCGATACGATATTGCACACAGACAAAATAAAACGATCTTCATTAACAAAATTTACAAAAACTCCAGTGTAATAAAATTAAGAAAAAAATAAATTAGCCGTTATTTTTACTGCACCTCATCTCTCTGAAAGTGAGTTGGAGAGTGTGAATGAGAATATTTTGTTCGTCACACTGGGCATTCGGTGCCTCATACATCCGGTTTTCTAAATATAAAAAATATAATCTCTCTCTCTCTCTCTCTCTCTCTCTCTCTCTCTCTCTCTCTCTCTCTCTCTCTCTCTCTCTCTCTCTGAATTGGCTGCCAGTTACTCCAGTAAAACATTCTTTTTTACAATTTCAATTTTCAGTTCAGCATATAAATTTCGAAAATCTATGCTGACCTGTTATACGGTTTACATTGTTTTAGATTAGCTGAAAGCTTTAGCTGAAACTTATATACATCTAAGCGAAAATATCAAGATGTAAAGTAACATAGCTTTGTATAAAACAAACACTATAGTCAATTCTTTTTAGTGAGGCAGATTTGTACCGACTCGCAGGGGGTGCCCTTTTCGCTCGGAAAAAGTTTCCTGATCGCTGATTGGTTGGACAAGATAATTCTAACCAATCAGATAGCAGGAAACTTTTCCGTGCTAAAAGGGTACCACTGCGAGTCAGTGCAAATGCGTCTCATTAAAAATAATTGAGTATAGGTCATCAATGCCACATGGTACTTTCATTATTCATTCTTTGAGTAAGCTTAGTTCATGAGAGACAAATGATTTTACAAAAAGGAAACGTACTCTACAGCATTTCACTCTGAGCCAACACACACAAAATTTAGCAGTAAGGAACCTTGAACTCACAAATATGTATATTACCAGAGCGTCATGTATCTACCTTTTTCTATACCTATCTACTTGCCTATATTCATCAATGTATCTATATCTTTTTCTATATCTATCTATCTATCTACTTGCCTATATTCATCAATGTATCTGTATCTCTTTCTATATCTATCTATCTATCTATCTACCTGCCTATATTCATCAATGTATATCTTTTTCTATTATCTATCTATCTACCTGCATATATTCATCAATGTATCTAAATCTCTTTCTATATCTATCTATCTATCTATCTACCTGCATATATTCATCAATGTATCTAAATCTCTTTCTATATCTATCTATCTATCTACCTGCCGATATTCATCAATGTATCTGTATCTCTTTCTATATCTATCTATCTATCTACCTGCCGATATTCATCAATGTATCTATCTCTTTCTATATCTATCTATCTATCCACCTACCTATACTCATCAATGTATCTATACATATTTATATCTATACTTATTTATTTATCTATGAAGTTATCAATTACTAAATAAACATGGACATAAGTACATTATCAATATCAACAGTGTCCAGTTCACGAAATCAATAAATTACAACACGAGAGCTACAGGAAACCGTTCTCTAACACTATCTAGAGAGCGCAATTCATTATTATTATTATTATAATTATTATTACATGGCTGAGAACTATCAAGTATGAAGTAGATGATGAATGGAGAAGTATTGATTTAAAAGCTCAAGGTAGAGAAGACTGGCGATATCTATTATTATTATTATTATTATTATTATTATTATTATTATTATTATTATTATTATTATTATTATTATTACATGGCTCAGAACTACCAAGCGTGCAGTAGGAGATGATGAATGGAGAAGTATCGATTTAAAAGCTCAAGGTAGAGAAGACTGGCTATTATTATTATTATTATTATTATTATTATTATTATTATTATTATTACTTGCTAAGCTACAACCCTAGTTGGAAAAGCAGGATGCTATAAGCCCAGGGACTCCAACAGGGAAAAGAGCCCAGTGAGGAAAGGAAACAAGGAAAAATAAAATATCAACCGACTGTTTTTAATTGCCCAAGTAGAACAGCAGCAGACAGCACCAACACTCTTGAAGAAATCGAAAACCAAAAATTTCCCTAATAAGAGTTTCTTTCCATGTAATTGATTGTACAAACAGTTAATTATTATTATTATTATTATTATTATTATTATTATTATTATTACTTTCTAGGCTAAAAGCCTAGTTGGAAAAGCAGAATGCTATAAGCCCGAGCGCCCCAACATGGAAAATAGCCCAGTGAGAAAAGAAAATAAGGAAACTACAAGAAAAGTAATTAACAATTGAAATAAAATATTTTAAGAACAGTAACAACATTGAAATAAATCTCACCTACATAAACTATAAACACTTTAACGAAACAAGAGGAAAGGAAATTTAGATAGAATACTGTGCCCTAGTGTGCCCAAGTGTACCCTCAAGCAAGAGAACTCTAACCTAAGATAGTGGAAGACGAGAAAAATGACAGAACGTTTCCAGCATATTAAACAACAGCATGAACGAACTGAGTAGCGCAAGAGAGCCACAGGAAACAGCCTCCGACCACTTCAGATAAGAGAATTTGTCAGACGTTTCGGTATAAGGTACCTATCCATTTTTTGGGTACAAACTCTTTGAATACTTTTCCACACATGTATCTTTTTTTTTTTTTTTTTTAGAGGCGGGGGTCACTATGTCTCAGAGGGAAAAAAACATCAAAGACCTTTATTTTCCACATATGTATGTGGGTGTATATATATATATATATATATATATATATATATATATATATATAAATTTATATATATATATATATATATATATATATATATATATATATATATATATATATATGTGTGTGTGTATCTATATTTTTTTTTTTGAAAAGTCAATATGTCTGAGCGGTAAAAACAGCATAAGAACTTAAAAAGAAAAAAAAATTCCACGCATGTATCTCTTTTTTTTTGGGGGGGGGGTTGATATATCCGAGGGGAAAAAACATCATAAGACCTTTATTTCCCACATATGTATTTTTTTTTTATTTTAAAAGGTCAATATGTCTGTGCGGGAAAATCTATAAGCTCAATGACTATGACTGAGAATCACTTTGTAACAAAAAATCAATTAAGATAAATAATTACAAACCAAGTCCAACATAAAAACATTGGGCATTTCAACCCTTATTGCAACTGTTTATCCTCGCTAATGCTCGTGATTTACTTGAAAATATTATTGGATTATGCATGATTTTATACTTGGGCCATAAACTCCAGCGCTGATGATACAAATGCTATGATGAAAACTTATATAAAAGGAAAAGTTGAACTGTTAGCCCGACTTTCATTTAGAAATGTGAATTACACCGAATTATTCAATGGAGGGTATTTGACGACCGACTGATAAACTGCTGGTCGTTTATAGAAAAAAAAAAAAAAACTATTATTATTACTTGCTAAGCTACAATCCTAGTCGGAAAAGCAGGACGCTATAAGCTCAGGGGCTCCAATAAGGAAAATAGCTCAGTAGCTAACCCTTTAGATGAAGAAGAACACCTGACAACACTGAGATTATCAAACAATTCTTCTTCACCAAAGGGGTTAACTACTGCACTGTAACTGTTCATTGCCCACTTCCCTCTTGGTAAGGGTAGAAGAGACTTCTTAGCTATGGTAAGCAGCTCTTTTAAGAGATGGACACTCCAAAATCAAACTATTGTTCTCTAGTCATGGGTAGTGCTATAGCCTCTGTACCATGGTCTTTCACTGTCTTGGGTTAGAGTTTTCTTGCTTGAGAGTACACTTGGGCACACTATTCTATCTAATTTTTCTTCCTCTTGTTTTGTTAAATTGTTTATAGTTTACATTGAAATATTTATTTAAATGTTGTTGCTGTTCTTAAATATTTAACTTTTCCCTGTTTCCTTTCCTCACTGAGCTATTTTCTCTGTTGGAGCCCCTGGGCTTATAGCATCCTGCTTTTCCAACTATGGTTGTAGCTTAGCATGTTATAATAATAGAGTAATATTAATAATGATTTCTCTGAATGGTAACACTCGCTCACACTCTTGTCTGGTACACTTGTACAAAATAGGAAAACAACGCAGATAGGATGGCCTTGCCTCAGCTAAGTAATCAACCACCATATCATTAGCAATGAAAATCTGTCGTTCGAGAAATGTAAACAATTCAATATGAAATGGGAAAACCTTGTACAAACTGTACAACGGTTGTGGTGGCCGATGTGGTGACGTCCCTGACTGGTGAACGCCAGGCAGGGGTTCGAGTACCGCTCAAACTCGTTAGTTCCTTTGGTCGCTGTAACCTCACCATCCATGTGAGGTAAGGATAGGGATTTTGGGGGAGCCTATAGGTCTATCTGCTTAGCCATCAACAGCCATTGCCTGGGTCTCCTTGGTCCTAGCTTGGGTGGAGAGGGGGCTTGGGCGATGATCATATGTCCAGCTTAATAGGGCAATGTCACTGTCCCTGGTCTCTGCCATTCATGAGTGGCCTTTAAGCCTTTACAGTGGTATGTTGGCTAGAATCATCCCCATTTTCTCATATTTCCTCATCTTTATAATAGAAAGAAAAACCCACTGAAATTTCCTCCGTAAAAAGAGTAATTTGTAATTAACGTGTCCGATTGCAAAATGTTTCGTATTTTTTCCGTTTTTACGGAAATGTTCATAAAGGAAATATTTTAGCAGAAAATATTGTCTTTTTAGAATTTAATATCGATTTAAATTTCATTTCTACAATTGCTCGTATGAAACATCAAAGAATATTCTATGTCATGACTATGTAGAGTGTGTGTGTGTGTGTGTGTGTGTGTGTGTGTGTATGTATGTATGTATGCATATATACTGTATATATACATGTATGTGTATATATGTATATATATATATGTATGTATGTGTATATATACGTATGTGTATGTGTATATATATATATATATATATATATATATATATATATATATATATATATATATATATATATATATATATATATGTGTGTGTGTGTGTGTGTGTGTGTATGTGTGTGTGTGTGTGTGTGTGTGTGTGTATGTGCGTGCGTAGATATCCCGTTCAGTTATCAACTGGGATTTGAACATTGTTTAATCTCAGGCCGGCCTTAACTGAACCCTTTATATTGGAGGAGAACCTTTCTCAATTCATTTTCTCCCACCCATTTCCTCTCCTCTTCTGTCTCATTTTCATTTAAGCCTTCAATCTTAGTCTTTTCGTTGATTGCTTAATTAGCCGGATCCTTTGCTCTCTTCCCCCAAGCTAGCTTTCATTTTGACATCCCGATTGGTATCAATCTTTTAGGGGTCCTGGTGAGGGCAGCAAACTTTTTCCTCAGAGTATTTGTTGACCAGTTCCTCTCCTCTTGCCAGAGCCCTTCTTGGTCAACTTTCCTTAGACGAACATCTTGAAGGCGTTTCAAGACGACGGAACCTAATTGAATCTGAGATCCCTTCGCAATCAAAATATATTTTTTATAATTCTTTAAGAGGTCTCTCGTTTCTCGAACTCCCTCTGCTGCTGATGATAATTTAGATTGACAAGCCTATATACACGGAGGACCACGGGCTAGTGAGTTGGCATTACTCATGTTGGATGACACCGAAGACGGACAGAAAAAGACGACCGAAGCTGAAACCCGAAGCTCAAACCGGGTGCGCCTAAAGCATACATCTACGATCACAAACCCATTCCTTCGTCAGTCGTGGATAAACTTTCTTATATGAGCGTCCAAATAGGAAGCGGGGCTCCTCGCTTACTGCTAACCTAGTGGGGCTCACCTTTTCCTGCTGGCAGGGCGGGGCTGCCCACTTCCCGCTGGCAGGGCGGGCCTCCCCCTTTCCCGCTGGCAGGGCAGGGGTGCCCCCTTCCCGCTGGCAGGGCGGGGCTGCCCCCCCTTCCCGCTGGCAGGGCGGGGCTGCCCCCCCCCCTTCCCGCTGGCAGGGCGGGGCTGCCCCCCTTCCCGCTGGCAGGGCGGGGCTGCCCCCCCCTTCCCGCTGGCAGGGCGGGGCTGCCCCCTTCCCGCTGGCAGGGCGGGGCTGCCCCCTTCCCGCTGGCAGGGCGGGGCTGCCCCCTTCCCGCTGGCAGGGCGGGGCTGCCCCCTTCCCGCTGGCAGGGCGGGGCTGCCCCCTTCCCGCTGGCAGGGCGGGGCTGCCCCCCCCTTCCCGCTGGCAGGGCGGGGCTGCCCCCCCTTCCCGCTGGCAGGGCGGGGCTGCCCCCCCCTTCCCGCTGGCAGGGCGGGGCTGCCCCCTTCCCGCTGGCAGGGCGGGGCTGCCCCCTTCCCGCTGGCAGGGCGGGGCTGCCCCCTTCCCGCTGGCAGGGCGGGGCTGCCCCCTTCCCGCTGGCAGGGCGGGGCTGCCCCCTTCCTGCTGGCAGGGCAGGGCTGCCCCCTTCCCGCTGGCAGGGCAGGGTTCTCCCCTTCCTGCTGGCAAGGCAGGGCTGCCCCCTTCCCACTGACAGGGCAGGGTTGCCCCCTTCCCACTGACAGGGCAGGGTTGCCCCCTTCCCACTGGCAGGGAAGGGCTCTCCCGTCTCGCTGGGAGGTCGGGGCTCCCCACTTTCCGCTGGCAGGGCGGGGCTCTCCCCTTTTCACTGGCAGGGAGGGGCTCCCCCCATTTCTGCTAGCAGGGGAGGGCTCCCCCTTCCCGCTGGAAGGGCAGGGCTCCCCCTTTCCCGCTGGCAGGGCAGGGCGCCCCCCTTCCTGCTGGAAGGGCAGGGCCTCCCCCTTTTCTGCTGGCAGGGAGGGCTAACCCTTTCCGCTGGCAGGGGAGGGCTCCCCCTTTCTGCTGGCAGGGGAGGGCTCCTCCCTTCCGGCTGGGAGGGCAGGGCTCCACCCTTTCGGCTGGAAGGGCAGGGCTCCACCCTTCCGGCTGGAAGGGAAGGGTTCCACCCTTCCCGCTGGCAGGGCAGGGTTCCACCCTTCCCGCTGGCAGGGCAGGGCTCCCCCTTCCCGCTGACAGGGCAGGGCTCCCCCTTCCCGCTGACAGGGCAGGGCTCCCCCCTTCCCGCTGGAAGGGCAGGGCTTCTCCCTTCCCGCTGGCAGGGCAGGGCTCCCACCTTCCCGCTGGAAGGGCAGGGCTCCTCCCTTCCCGCTGGAAGGGCGGGGCTCGCCCTTGCCGCTGGCAAGGGAGGGATCCCCCTTTCCGCTGGCAGGGCAGGGCTCCTCCCTTCCGGCTGGAAGGGAAGGGCTCCACCCTTACGGCTGGAATGGAAGGGCTCCACCCTTCCGTCTGGAAGGGCAGGGCTCCACCCTACCGGCTGGAAGGGCAGGGCTCCACCCTTCCCGCTGGCAGGGCAGGGCTCCCCCTTCCCGCTGGCAGGGCAGGGCTCCCCCTTCCCGCTGACAGGGCAGGGCTCCCCCCTTCCCGCTGGAAGAGCAGGGCTCCCCCCTTCCCGCTGGCAGGGCAGGGCTCCCCCCTTCCCGCTGGCAGGGCAGGGCTCCCCCCTTCCTGCTGGAAGGGCAGGGCTCCTCCCTTCCCGCTGGAAGGGCAGGGCTCCCCCTTTTCCGCTGGCAAAGGAGGGCTCCTCCCTTCCGCTGGAAGGGCGGGGCTCCCCCTTTCCGCTGGCAGGGAAGGGCTCCCCCTTTCGGCTAGCAGGGGAGGGCTCCTCCCTTCCGGCTGAAAGGGCAGGGCTCCCCCCTTCCGGCTGGAAGGGCAGGGCTCCACCCTTTCTGCTGGCAGGGCAGGGCTCCACCCTTCCTGCTGGCAGGGCAGGGCTCCCCCCTTCCCACTGGCAGGGCGGGGCTCCCCCCCTTCCCGCTGGCAGGGCGTTGCTCTTCCCTTCCCGATAGCAGGGCAGTGCTCTCCCCTTCCCGATAGCAGGGCAGTGCTCTCCCCTTCCCGCTGGCAGGGCAGTGCTTTCCCCTTCCCGATGGCAGGGCGGTGCTCTCCCCTTCCCGCTGGCAGGGCGGTGTCCTCCCCTTTCCGCTAGCCGGGCGGTGCCCTCCCCTTCCTGCTGGCTGGGCGGTGCTCTCCCCTTCCTGCTGGTAGGGCGGTGCTCTCCCCTTTCCGCTGGCAGGACAGGGATCCCCTCTTCCCGCTGGCAGGGTAGAGGTTCCCCCTTCCCACTGGCAGGGTAGGGGTCCCCCCTTCCCACTGGCAGGAGCAGGATAGGGGTCCCCGCCCTTCCCGCTGGCAGGGTGGGGCTTTCGCCTTACCACTGGGAGGGCAGGGGTCCCCACCTTTCCCCTGGCAGGGCAGGGCTTTCCCCTTCCCCCTGGCAGGGCAGGGGTCCTCACCTTCTCGCTGGCAGGGCAAGGGTCCCCACCTTCCCCCTGGTAGGGCAGGGGTCCTCACCTTCTCGCTGGCAGGGCAAGGGTCCCCACCCTCTCGCTGGCAGGGCAGGGGTCCCCATCTTCTCGCTGGCAGGGCAGGGGTCCCCACTTTCTCCCTGGCAGGGCAGGGGTCCCCACCTTCTCGCTGGCAGGGCAGGGGTCCCCACCTTCTCGCTGGCAGGGCAGGGGTCCCCACCTTTTCGCTGGCAGGGCAGGGGTCCCCACTTTCCCGCTGGCAGGGCGGGGTCCCCATCTTCCCGCTGGCAGGGCAGGGGTCCCATCCTTCCCGCTGGCAGGGCAGGGCTTCCCCCTTCCCCCTGGCAGGTCAGGGTGGGGCTTCCCGCTGGCAGGGCAGGGCTCCCCCCTTCCCGCTGGAAGGGCAGGGCTCCTCCCTTCCCGCTGGAA
>NC_090768.1:34394453-34414453 GCF_036898095.1 Palaemon carinicauda | reverse complement strand
GATAGCTATCACGCTCGGGTAGCGGAAGACGAAGTAGTCATACGCTGGTGAGAGGGGTTACCCGGAGAAATGTGTTGAATCTGTGTGCGTGCGTGTGTGCATATCCATCTAAACATTTAGCTGTCCTTTTTGACGGGGCGCTTATACTAGTTACGGAATAATTTGCAACGAGGAGTAATTACCGTCACTGCTTCAGGTCCAGGCGGCGCCAAAAACTGAAAGTGCCATTGAGGAGGAATGGGCGGTACTTAGAAGATTGCTAAGTGATCTGGGCAACGCAAAAGAAAAGACAGAAGAAACGCATAGCAGAAATAAGAGATCCGTTGAGGCTTCGGATTCTCAAGGCGCTAAACCTAACATTAACGTGGACGTCGATGTTAATGTTAATGTTAATGGTCCCGTTTCCAATGTTAATGTTGATGTCGATGTTAACATGAATGGTTAGTTCGATTCGTGGAGATTTTTCATTGTTTCATTTGTTATAGATATTTAATCCACTTTCTTTTGCTCAATGTGATTATCATGAAATATATGATAAAATATTAGTGCTCTTTTTAAATTTCGACATGTCAAAGTCAATAGTTAATATATCTATTAAGTCATGCACCTGCACATATATTAATATGTCACTAAGCACTGAATTACTGCACTAAAACAAGTAGATTAGCACTGTACTGCTTGGAGTGTGTTTTGGCACAGAACAATAATTGCACTTTGTCTCACGAATTATTTTAGTCAATTTACATATTTTTTCAAAAGTTTACTTGCAGGACATGTCAATAATTTAGAAATCTTCGTAAAAGGATTAGGTTGAAATAATAAAAAAAAAAAATTCAGTTAATTTATAGATTTTCTTTTAGAGTTTACTTGCAGGTCACCTCAATACCTTGGAAATCGTCGTAAAAGAATTACCTTGAAATAAGTGAGCAAGTTTAAAAAAATTTTCTTGGTCACGAGAATATCGAAATAGGTCCACAATTTCAACTATATTCTTTGAAGAAAGGGATTGGAGAATATTGAAATAGGTTAAAGAGTTCAAATATATTCATCGGTCATTGAAGGGGTTGAAATGGTTCGAATACTTCAATTTTTTTTTTTTTTTTTTTTTTTTTTTGGTTTCATGAGATGAAAAACAAAAACAGTTGACAAGTTCAAACATTTTTCTTGGTCATTTGAGGATATTGAAAAGGGTGGACAGGTTCGAATATTTTCATTAAAGGTCATTAAAGAAGTTCGAAATAGGGCGTCATGTCAACTATTTTCCTTAAAAGTAGCATTGGAGGGGACCGGAATGAGTAAAAAAAGTTTCAACTAATTTCCTTGAAGAGGGTCATTGGAGGAGATCGAAATTGGTCGACAAATTCACAGATTTTCCTAAAAGACGGTCATTGGAGGAGATCGAAATTGGTCGACAAATTCACAGATTTTCCTAACTGTTTCCTAAAAGATGGTCATTGGAATAGATCGAAATTGGTCGACAAATTCACAGATTTTCCTAAGAGACGGTCATTGGAGGAGATAGAAATTGGTCGACAAATTAACCTATTTTCTTAAATGTTTCCTAAAAGATGGTCATTGGAAGAGATCGAAATTGGTCGAAAAATTCACAGACTTTCCTAAAAGACGGTCATTGGAGGAGATCGAAATTGGTCGACAAATTCACCCATTTTCCTAAAAGATGGTCATCGGAGGAGATCAAAATTGGTCGTCAAATTCACCTATTTTCCTAAAAGATGGTCATTGGAGGAGATCGAAATTGGTCCACAAATTCACCCATTTTCCTAAAAGACGGTCATTGGAGGAGATCTAAATTGGTCGACAAATTCACCATTTTTCCTAAAAGTTGATCACCAGAGGAGATTGAAGTAGGCTGACAAGTTCAACTATTTCCCTTGAAGGTCATTGCAGGATATCATATAGGTAGACGAGATCAGAGGTTTTTATTGACGGTCAATTTGAGGAGACTAAAACTGAAGAACTACAACATTACATCGAGTAGTTTCTACGCTCGGTTCGTGCTTAAAGATGTCACCATTTCACAGATGTAAGTAATAAAAACAGATAAAAACTCATCTGATGCTATCACTGTTTCAACTAATCGCTTTAAAGAAAACTATTGCAATAGTTTTGAGACAGAAAACCATTTCTGCTACTATTCTATAATGTTAATGTATCATAATTTTTTCTAAAAAAATTGACATAAAATTGATGGTTCTATGGTTAAATTAATTCTGAATTTTTTTCATCGAACATTAATCATTCAGATTATGGATTATTTCAAAATTACTCAAATTATAATCAATATAATCAAAACAAGATCAATATTTTTAAATTCCTTCTTGATTACAATAATTTCTTTAGTCATACATCATCTAAAGGTAAATTAACTTTTAAACAAATCTATTAAAAATTATAAATTTATAAAGGATTAATAGTTTTCTAATAATAATAAAGACGTAAGGCCTCTTAAAAGCCTTAAGTTCTAAACACAAATTTTCATAAATTTCACAAGACGTTAGCTATAAAAACCTGTTAAATCATAAGCCATATGCTAATCAAAATATCTAAAATATTTTTGAGGCGTTAACTGTCTTTATCATCATCAAAATATTTTATATCAGAATTTTCTGAAATGGTTCCTTGGTTCCAATGGTTCCTTGATTATTTGATTCAAATGGCTGTGAAATACAAATTATTTTACAAGGTCTCGATAATTGATAAAAGTTTGAAAAATAAAATTCAGGTATGAATATGTCTGCAAATATAATATTTTCAAACACAAGTAAAATATCTACCTTTATTTCAATAAATTTACTAGAACACGTCACTGACATGCCTTAGAAACCCCTCTCCAATAAATAGTTGACTTTAATATTAACAACTTATCATATTCACTTTTCAGGATAAATGCTACAAACCGAGTAGGGCTATTTGTATCTAAAAATTCGCAATCGCCGGTTAGCTGAAACATCAGTTTGTTTTTCATCAGTTCTGCAAAAACTGCGCGAAATGATGAAATGTTTAAAGTGCCTAAGATGACTAGGATGAATATCCAAATATGATTAGGTAAGAAATACAAAGGAGTTTCGATGATTTCAGATGGCTGTTACATTTGAGAAGAGCCACATTTGAGATAACGCAAAAAACTGACATCTACTTTCTTTTCAAGTTTACAATACATTGTGTAAGTAAATTCGTGGTGTCGGAATAATTTGGATGTTCTCACATACAAAGATAAAAATTTCGATAAATTATAAAACAACTATTAAACTATATCCTTATGAATTTAAACAGCGTATGTAATGTAACCACAAGCAAAAAAAAAAAAAAAAAAAAAAAAAAAAAAAAAAAAAAAAAAAAAAAAAAAAAAAAAAAAAACCTCTCTGCCCCTATAGTTAAAAGTTAGATGACGTTAATACAACAGATTTAAACGGAATCCAGTGGCTATACATCGTAATCAGTTTAAAAAGATCAAAGAGTGAATCATTTTATCAAAGAGTGATAATGAATATTACTTATGCATTCTCAACAAATAGCAACCGTGGGTTTCTCGTAACTGACTTGATTTCATCTCAAGCTTGATTATTTTGTTGCAACATCAAGTACAGTATTCGGAGTTTAGTTTTGGAGTTTGAAGAATCTGTTCACAATTCTATTTACTACTACAGTCCGGGGTTTATTGTCTCCTAAGATTGTGAGAACATTAATCAGACGTTACAGGTTACGTTAACTATACAGTGACAGAATACCTCTTGCCATCGACAGTAGCATTTTTAAAACACGCATACATGCACACAGATACTATATACATATATACATTTGTGTATATACAAAGTATGTACGTAATTTATATATACACTACACACATATACATACATACATATATATATATATATATATATATATATATATATATATATATATATATAAACATATATATACATATGTATATATATATATATATATATATATATATATATATATATACAGTATACATATACATTATATATATATATACATTATATATATATATATATATATATATATATATATACATTATATATATACATTATATATATACATTATATATATATATATATATATATATATATATATATATATATACAGTACAGTATATGGAAAGTTTCTTATACTCTCTTCATCAAAACTTTCCTGAATACTTTTGAAAATTTTGAAAACTCGACACTCATCTACAAAAACAATTGTTCTAAAATGGGCTCCCGGTAGTACAGTAAAACAGACGCTTTACAAAGGTTATAAGATCATCCTTGTGTATCAGTAAGTGGGACATACATATATTAAAGAACACTTGTTATTACAAACAGTTACCATATGACTGTATCGTTACGCATTTCCGTCAACTTCCTTAGGAAGACCCTTTAAAAATTAAAGCGAATTCTCTTTTTAAAGTAAGTTGTTTTATCAATTAAAATCTCTTTAATGTTGTTAAGTGACTTGTTGCATTGTAAGCAAGTAGTAATATCTCATAAATATTACGTAACACACTGGGACTGTACTTATGTTCGTCGCATATAATCATAAACAATAAATCAAGTTACACACCTACACAGGTGTGTATTTTCTCTCTCTCTCTCTCTCTCTCTCTCTCTCTCTCTCTCTCTCTCTCTCTCTCTCTCTCTCTCTCTCTCTCTCTCTCTCTCTCTCTCTATATATATATATATATATATATATATATATTAGTGCTTTACAAGCAACAATTCATGCTAATTGACACAACATACAAATATACAAACTGTACTAAAAATAGTTGTAATTTTATGTAAACTTGTGAAATATATCTCCAAACCACTGTAGTGTTATTCTTATTCCCTACAATTTAATGTACCTTTTTTGATAAAACATAAAATTGAAATTAATAGAATTTCAATAAAATCTAATTTACTGCTAATGTTGCTATACCGACTAGTCAGTCGTCCTACGGAAAAGGGTGGCCATAAAACCGAGCTATACAATTACAATAAATCTACAGTGATTTTGTTTATTGCATTCATTAAAAATCTGGTGTAATCTGCAAATTTATCAATAAGACTCGGACGAAATACAAATCAAGAAAAACTATTCCATAACCGTCATTCTTTCCATAATTTCTAACCCGTTTCCGTTCAGGATTTGGATTTTTTAATATGGGTTACATGACGCAAACATGAGGACGGAGGGGAGGTGACTGGGGCAGAGGGGCAACTGGGGAATTTATAATTGCAATGTAAGGTTAAAGTAAAAGAGAGATAGGTCACCTAGATAGAAGAAAGGAAGATGCCAAAACCCTCCAGTAGGGTTGTAGTGACCGATGTGGCAACGTCCCTGACAGGTGAACGCCAGACAGGGATTCGAGTCGCTGCAATCTCACCATCCTTGTGAGCTACGGACGGGGGTGTTGGGAGAATCTATAGGTGTATCTAACGAGTCATCAGAAACCATTGCCTGGCCCTCCCTGGTCCTAGCTTGGGTGGAGAGGGGGATTGGGCGCTGATCATATGCATATATGGTCAGTCTCTACGGCATTGTCCAGCTTGCCTTTGCTATTCATGAGCGGCCTTTAAACCCTTTACAGTGATCCTCCCAAGATGCACTAACAGCAATAACAGCCCCCCCCCCCCGAAATATCTTTGTTTAACTTTGCCGATTAAAGAGTTATCAGAGCCATAATATTATATGGGGCAGAAACTCGGGCTCTTAAGAAGAGCCAGGAAAGACTGTAGGAAAGAACGGAGATGAGGATGGTAATATTGATTGCTGGAATATTGCTACTGGAAAGAAGGGAGAGTGAATATATAAGAAGAATGTGTGGTACATGTAATGGGATAGGGATGCTCCTCTTGGATCCTAAGACCATGAACTAGGAAGGGAGGATGTGGAACCAATCAAGAGAGCTACAACAGTGTTGGGGAGGAGGAATATGGGGCGTCAGAGGATCAGATGGGTGGGTGGAGTGGGACTGGGGAAGCAGATGTAATGTAATGAATGTAAATAGATGGAAAAAGTTGACTCGATCGGCCAACCCTGCTATACAGTGGGATTAATAATGTCAAAAGAAGAGGAATTATATGTTCATTCTAATTACAGTATCTTTATCATTCGTCTTCGTAATAATATTAAATATACTTCAATTTCTTGTAGTGATTCTTATATCATACATTAATTTTACTTAATTAACCAATTAGTGTTCATTAATTCGTGGCAATATTCATGTTTTAGCAAAGATGATGGGAAATATGGAATCCTGAAATTTTAGTGGAACTCAGTAATAATTCTAATGCAAGTTTATGCTTAAAAATCCTTTCTTTAAATCTAAATCTTTCTAGAAGCAAAATAGCCACTGTATGTATGTATGTATGTATGTAAGCAAATGTACACACACAAGCTGTACCACACATACAGCAAAGATAAAACATAAAACGATTATATCTACTGACACTTTGATTTAGGACACAACTGTTACTAGTTGAAGAGAATATATTTAGTCATCTCTTTGGAGGACACAAATATTACTAAACAACAAAAACAACAGTCAAGTCACGAAGAGAACAAAGAAAAACACTTTTGAACTTTATAAACAAACAATACCAGAATCTCCTTCAGATTCTGTTCAGGAATTTGACGGGGAAATGACAAGTGATTTTATTGCGTGAAAGTAAAAATGTATTTTTTTTTTATCTAAAATCGAAACAGTTGTACACGAAAAGGAATGTGTGGGAGCCGATTCAGTTTCAGATAAGCGCACCTTTATGATATTAATTTACGGGTCAAACACTAAAAAAGAATGGTCAATTCCTTATTCGTATAACGCAAGTTCTAACATAATCGTCTTACATTAATCAATGGGGTGATTTCGAATAATTAGCTTATAAGAATCTTCTTCTTCTTCTTTGTCTGCATCTTTTCCCACTTTTATGTGGGGTCGATGTTTCTGGCCAGCGTTCTCCATCTACCTCTGTCCTACACTTCATCACCGGTTAATCCCTTTGATCGAAGGTCATCCTTAATTAGCTTGTAAGAATATCAATCCTTAATTAAGGCATACGTGTTGCTAGGCACCTTTTCATTGCTAGATCTCTCAAGCGGATATCAAGTGTTCAAAGATAACTATAATCGTAGGTGGTCAATTTCCTACAGCTGTCTTCAATTTCCTACAGCTGTCTTTCAGCAGAAGATAACTGGATTCCTCTTCAGAATAATAATCAAATGGTTTTTATTAGTTGTTGTAGATTAAACCAAGCTTTACGTACTGAGGCAATAGATTTGAAATGCGTTTAAGAATTTAGGGCTTTGCTGTGGACCGCACATAACCCGGGCTTAGGGCCTGTGATGACATTCAGTGCCAAAGTACAACTGGGAAGAAAAGAGAAAACCTTACAGGCACATTAAGAAGAAAATGTTAGGAAAGGTGGGATAGCAAGAAGGAAGAAATGGCAATTCCTTTAAGGGGAGGAGTCAAAACACGAGAAATAGGTCAGGAAGCAGTACTTCATGGCCACGCTCGCACTACAACCGATTAAAAACAAAGTAAAGTCACATCTCAAAGACAATTTAATCAAGGAACTACACAAGTGGATAGGGAATTGCTCTCCCTCTGCCAAATGGTACAAATGGGCCACAGAGCTAGAGCCTCCACCCATAGACAGATACACCCCAAGAGAGCAAGCTGTATGTATACACAGGCTCAGACTGGGATATAAGGCTAACTTGGAAATACTGGATAACATTCAAAGACCATGTGAACACTGTGATGTCACACCACAACAGGCCCTCCTGCCCTACCTACTAGAGTGTAGGGAAACAACTCAACTGAGAAGTGACCTACAAATCAACATCAACTCACCACAGCCCTGGCAGGCTGCGGCCACACTGGGAAAAGCAATTGTTGAAAACATAGCGAGAGACAGACAGTTGCTTACAAGACTACCCCCACCAAGGTAATGACCTCAGAAAACTCGTCTAACCATCTCATCCCCTCACCGTAAGGCCCTATTCACATCATCTTCTGTATTCTTTGAATGTTATCCAGGATTTCCCAGTTAGCCTTGAATATCATTCAGCCTTCTCTGAACTCATTTTCTCTGGCGAATGACTTCAGTGTTTCCATTGATGACCAAGATGCAATTTGAGAGCTTTTTTGAATAAGAAAAATATTTTTCTAACAACTTCAATGGCATCACAAAACTTGATGTGTGAAGAGTACGAGAGGAAAAAGCATCCATGAAGAATTTTAGAATAATTGCAGTGTGTTCCTATGTTCCCTCTACAACTATAATGTTATCTCCAGTTGTATACACAAATCTCAAAAGCATCACTTTGTCAAGATATAAAGAGGGAAAACCTCTTAGTACTGAGAACTGTCATATTTTCATATTGCCATTAGTCATAAAGTTTAGTAATACGTAACCATCTAACTCGTGCTCTGCAATTGTGAAAATAAGTACAAAAACGTCATAAAGTGGTAATTTATCTGAATAAAAATCTGTTAATTCTCATAACTTAGTTTTCCTATATCCTGATATTTTCTCATCTAAAATATGATGAATTTTAGGATGATCAATAATAACGAAATTACATTTTTAAGTTTAAGATTACAAGTTAGATTGCATAAGCACTTTCAGAATTCATCTTATCTTTTAAACATAATAAGATCCATTAAAATTGCATTTAGGCAACAAACATTCTACTACAGATGCTTCTAAATCTTTTGGGAATGCTAAAGTAAAATAAACAGCTAAATATTGTCTCGAGTAACCTGGGTATTCTTTGATTATCCGATTGACTATACTCTTTTCAAATCCTGCTGATAATGGAAGAGAAGAAAATGGTATTCAGTATTTTACAGCGTGTTCATCAAATAATTCAAAAAATTCAATTAATTTGCAACGGAAAATTATTTCCAAGGCTTAAATTCGTGAGATAAAAGTCTAATAAAACACAATGAGCCTGGGAATGGCAGTTTCATTTTATGTAGAAATTCCATTTATGGAATAAGATTGTATAAAAGCAAGACGACTCTACAGAATGTTCCTATGGTCGGGGTGAATTGTTCTTTGGACACCAAATACAATCCAAATCAATTTACAGGAAATGGAAAAACTACCGGTGAAAATGGGAGGGTTGGTACGCCTGGCTGCGGGTGCTCTAGAAGGGCTATATTAATGGGCTAATGTTTCAGAACGACGTTATACTAAACCTGAAAATCTTTGTTTTGCATGATAAATTACCAGTGTCACATTGTGTTATGACCAAATTCTGCTTTTTAAAACACTACTATATGCTATATATTAGTAAGCAGATGGCAGTAGTAGTCCTTCTATGGCACCTGACATCTGGCATACAAATCTGTGGGACTTCAGACACTTATATTTCAGGGACTTCAGTACTATGGTCCAAAATGTTTTGCAAAAATTGTGCAGATACTTTTTTTTATCTAGTGTGCAAACAACTATAAACATTCTTATTTTAGCCTATGCTAGTGATCAACCCCACATAAAAGTGGGAAAAGATGCAGACAAAGAAAAAGAAGTTCCAATGTAATATAATTGATTCGGAAAACTATTATGAAGTTTGATCAGTAAATGAATTTACAAGTGACGAGTTAGGTGGTAAAGCAATCTGTTTTAAACCTTCTCTCCTATACATATGAAGCCGAGCTAGATTAACTAAGCTGGAAAAACAATTAATGTATTTTCTATCTTTGAGTTTTAGTTTTCAGGTAAACTCAACTTACAACACAATCCAATATGGCGTTACACTGAATAACTTGATCATTACTAACTAAGCTACAACCATAGTTGGAAAAGCGGGATGCTATAAGCCCAGGAGCTACAGCAGGGAAAAAAGTCAACTGAGGAAAGGAGATAAGGCAACAGCTAGATTAGTGTGCCTGAGAGTACCCTCAAGGAAGAGAACTCTAATCCAAGACAATGGAAGAAGATGGTATAGAGGCTATGGCACTACCAAAGAATATAAAATCTTTAATTTTTCAGTTTTGATTCTTTTCATTAGCCACACCTTTGCACCGAGTCTATTCAGGCTGGAGAGATGGTATAGCGAGGCCTCTTTAACACTTTCCCTTTGATTTTTGTGCTTTTGTCACACGAAATCATTGAAAAAATAAACTTCATGGTGCTAGGAACTACTTGAAGAGGAAATACCAGACAACACAGTGCATCTCCAAACAGTTCCCTCGTCTCTTTAGCCACAACTAACTTCTAAAACATTCTTCAAGTCTGGCTGTCACACTCCTTTATTGTAATAGTATTGCTGCAATAGTTCTCCAGACGATGTCTGTTAATCTGGCATTTTGTTCAACTTTAAAGTTTCCAAAAAATAGTGATGGAACAATCTTATTTAAAATTCAGTTTGTAGTCAACAAAACACCGGAATCTACAATTCTGAAAGGGAAATGGACCTAATGGCATCCTTTACATGTTACTTGAAAATGTTACTCTCTCCATGCGTGTTGCAGCATTTATATAGTTGATCAATCCCTAGCACAGCCTAAGATAGGGCAATATTTACAGTATACTGTAGGTGATTGTACTACATTAATTTGGACTGTATTTGATGTCAAAAGAGCATTTAATTCAGATCTATGGAACATTAGGTAGTGTTACCTTTCTCTTGGACACATGATTTTGTACAACCTTGTTCCATAAATCGCCACTCCTCAGTCCCAATACGTAAATTTTATTAAGACTTCAAATATCACAAATCTAAACCTTACAAATATTGATCGGTTGTCAATTCATTCCATATCCTTTGAAAGTGTTTGATGAACATTGTGTAAAACTGAATACCATTTCCTTCTCTCCCAATATCAGAATGAGTTGAAAAAAGTAAAGTCAATTGGTAATCATCTACGACTACCCAGATTCCTCAAATCTAGCCATTCTCTCCCAATCACCCAACATAATTCTTCTGCTTTTATTTTTACTTTTGAATTTCAACTAGGCTTAGCACCATCTCTAGTAGAGAGTGGGTTGGACAAATACAGTGCATGGACCTTATATTCAAATAATAAGAAAAAGATACTAAAAATGCTTAGACAATTTGACGTACAATCTTATACTTGATAAGTACATGGTTATTATAGATCATCGTGAAATCCTCTCCTTTTAAATAATGATAAAATGTTAGAATATATGAAAACATCATGAGATTGTACAGATTTTTATTAACACAAATCCCATAGCTCCCAAAAAGTTTTTGAACTTTAAATTCACAATTACAAAACTGGAGTTAGGTACATTAGCTACATATTGCTTGGTTACAAAAAAAAAAATGGACATTATTCTTGTTTTTGACTGAACAAAATGATGTCCTGAGACTTGCAAATGAAACTCAAGATAACACAACAATTGTGGAGGAAGAATAACACAATGCAATGATTCAGAAATTTCTCCACTTTGTTGTCCCTTCTCGTACTCTTCACACATCAGGTTTTGTGATACCTTTCAAGTTGTCTTTGGCAAATGACTTCAGTGTTCCCCTTCATGATCAAGATGCATTTCTTCCATTTGAGCTTTAGACTTCTTTCCTCCAGCAGACGACTTCAAGAGCAAACCTTATCGTGGTAACATTATAGAAAATAATGATCAATTTCCCTCTTGAACAAGTTTACAATTATCTTGTAGAAGGCGCACAATTCCCCTTCATTCTTCTTCTGGTCCTGATTATTCGAGTGTTCACGGGATCATGTAAACCTGCATATAGTTTCTCAGAAAAAAAGAAGTGTTAATATCTTTTTTAAGGATTAGACTACCATAAAGAATACAAGAAAAATCCGAGGAACACAGACATAACAAGAACACACCAACACTTTATCTTTCTGTGCAATTAAAAAGCTTGCAGGCAAAATGCGCGTTGTGTGCAGGTGCTCAAGTCAATCATTATTTACTTATTTAAACTTTATTAATTTTACTTTACGGATCAATTGCCACATGAACGGAGAAGGTAAAGTATGAGAAAACTAAACTTGAAATACAAGGCCAATTTTCAAGTGAATATTAGGCTAATCTGACGAGACATTTCCGTAAAATTTCTTGGTCAAGACCATAAGCCTCAAAGGAAACTCACCGGAATCAACATTAAGACTAATATCAATATCAGATTTGCCACGAGATCCACCAATATTGATGTCGACATCCAGATCTAATTCGGATGAATCTCCTGATGCTTCAACATTTCTCTTCTTCCTCATGTGCTTTTCTCCTTCTGCCTTTCCTCCAACGTTGGCCAAATCCCTTTTACTTCTCTCATTTAATGCTACCTTCTCTCCTTCATTCTCCTTTGCAGCGTTTGGCAACGCCCACACCTGAGGCATTTACATAAACATATGAGGTATATTGCACAACTGCACACATATATATATACCCACAGTTGTGAATGTTGGATTGATCAGTTTTCATAACTTTAATTTATTACATTATATTATTTCCGAAGAATAATAATGGAAAATCATTCTTATGTTCAGAATACTCACAGAGGAAACAGCCAGGAGACCCAGGAGAATGAAACACTTCATGATGGAGATCTAGAATCTTCGGGAGAAGAATGCCACCGTTACTAAGCTTAGTCATAGTAGGCCTACAAAAGGAACAGTTATGTGTGCACAGTAACAGTACTATGTACACGGTAACTGTACAATGTACCGAACATTTATTTAGTGCTTACTCGTATAACAGTTCATTGAGTATGATGTTCCACGTACATAGCAAATATTCATAGATTCCAGTTTATGTAACCAATGCAACCGTTATATGGACTTTGCGTAGTAAACCTTTTGGAAATTAGCTATAGCATGGCTTTACATAATGACGTTATTATGCCTATAATAGTTGAGGCAATGGCGTGTAATTATTGACAGTAAATTACACTGTTCTAGTAAGAGTTGTTTCTAAACAGAGTTAGGTGATGGTAAAATTCAGGAAGGAAGGGTGATTAAAGGGATGTTATATATGTACACAAGAAAAGGCTGAACCATTACTAAGAATAATAGTTTGCATGGAAAATGGTTAAAAATAAAACAGGACGAAATAGGTTGGTTGAGTAAATTCACTGCTCCTTCTTACCCAGAGAAGATGAAGGAACAACTGCTGTATCTTCGCCGTGTGTCTACAGAGGATAATCCACAGGGCTTTTATACCCTGGGGAAGACGTGGGTGTCATGAAATACAGTCCCCTGACACATTTCTCTGCTTAGACTCCTCCCCTTCAATGATTTGTTATGCTTCATAGCCTGAAGGCCAATCTACTTGGGTAGCAAGGGGAACAAGCTGAAAGTGCGCCAATACTGTACTGTATATCATAACTATTTGGTTGTCGAGAGCAAACAATTCAGTGGAAAATTTAAAACGTAAATAAAAGCGAAAATCATAGTAGAATTTATATAAATGAAAAAAAAAATTGCAAAAAATTACAAAAAATAAAACACAATATGTAAAATAAATAAATAACAAGGCTTCTTCACATTTAAAATTCAGTGAAAAAATGCATTCATCTAATGTTTCAAAGACATAATCTTTAAATTTCTTCACACGCTTCAGATGGTCTCCTAACTAACACATTGCATTTATAGTGGTTATACATAAGGGACTTGTCTTTCCAACGAAGGCATTCAAGACCACTATGAGAATCAAAATATGGATGCCAATTAACTTTCCAAAAGACGAAGAAGGATAAAGCTTTAATTCAATTTGCAAACTCACTGTCACATACACTAATGCCAAGAGTATCTATCTATCTATCTATCAATATATATATATATATATATATATATATATATATATATATATATATATATATATATATATATTATTATTATTATTATTATTACTATCCAAGCTACAACCCTAGTTGGAAAAGCAAGATGCTATAAGCCCAGGGGCTCCAACAGGGAAAAATAGCCCAGTGAGGAAAGGAAATAAGGAAATAAATAAATGAAGAGAACAAATTAACAATTAAATCATTCTAAAAAAAAGTAACAACGTCAAAAGAGACATGTCATATATAAACTATTAACAATATCAAAAACAAATATGTCATAAATAAACTATAAAAAGACTCCTGTCCACCTGGTTAACAAAAAAGCATTTGCTCCAACTTTGAACTTTTGAAGTTCTACTGATTCAACTACCCGATTAGGAAGATTATTCCACAACTTGGTAACAGCTGGAATAAAACTTCTAGAGTACTGCGTAGTATTGAGCCTCACGATGGAGAAGGCCTGGCTATTAGAATTGACTGCCTCCCTAGTATTACGAACAGGATAGAATTGTCCAGGGAGATCTGAATATAAAGGATGGTCAGAGTTATGAAAAATTTTATGCAACATGCATAATGAAGTAATTGAACGACGGTGCCAAAGATTAATATCTAGATCAGGAATAAGAAATTTAATAGACCATAAGTTTCTGTCCAACAAATTAAGATGAGAATCAGCAACTGAAGACTAGACAGAAGAACAATACTCTAAACAAGGTAGAATGAAAGAATTAAAACACTTCTTCAGAATAGATTAATCACCGAAAATCTTGAAAGACTTTCTCAATAAGCTTATTTTTTGTGCAATTGAAGAAGACACAGACCTTATATGTTTCTCAAAAGTAAATTTGCTGTCGAGAATCACACCTAAAATTTTGAAAATCATACAAATTTAAAGAAACATTACCAATACTGAGATCCGGAAGTTTTGGAGCCGCCGTCCTTGACCTACTTACAATCATACTTTGAGTTTTGTTAGGATTCAACTTCATACCCCATAATTTGCACCATACACTAATTCTAGCTAAATCTCTATCAAGGGATTCACCAACCCCAGATCTACATTCAGGGGATGGAATTGATGCAAAGAGAGTAGCATCATCTGCATATGCAACAAGCTTGTTTTCTAGGCCAAACCACATGTCATGTATATATAGTTTGAAAAGTAATGGGCTAAGAACACTACCCTGTGGAACACCGGATATCACATTCCTATAATCACTATGGTGCCCATCAACAACTACTCTTTGAGATCTATTACTTAAAAAATCAATAATAATGCTAAGAAATGACCCAACCACTCCCAACTGTTTCAGTTTGAAAACAAGGGCCTCATGATTAACACGGTCAAAGGCAGCACTAAAATTAAGGCCAATCATACGAACTTCCTGACCACAATCAAGGGATTTCTGTACAGCATTGGAGATTGTAAGAAGGGCATCACATGCTCCAAGGCCTTTACGAAAGCCAAATTGCAAACTAGGGAGTAGATGATTACCTTCAGCAAACCTATCAAGACGTTTTGCCAGAAGACGTTCAAAAACTTTAGATAATATGGGAGTTATGGAAATTGGGCGGTAATCAGTGGAACTTGAGCTACCACAAACACATTTACATAGAGGAGTAACATTACCAATTCTCCAACAAGTGCTAAAAGCTCCTCTTCTAGCTAACTTACGCAAAATAACAGATAACTTTGGAGCTAAGAAATCTGCTGTCTTTATAAAAAACAAAGGAAAAATACCATTTGGGTCTACACCTCCATAAGCATCAAGATCCACCAACAGAGCTTTAATCTCACGAGATCGAAAAGCTAAACAAGTTAGTTTAGCCTCAGGAAAACAGGAATGAGGAAGTTCAAGTTTTTCATTACTCTGTTTACTGTCAAAAACATCAGCATATATACATGACAATTTGTCCTAAATTGTATTTTTCCCAGCTATACAAACCCGAAATCATTTAAAATAGGAATTCATTTCAGCTGAGGTGAAGCAAATTCCTATATTAAATGATTAAGAGGTTTGTATATCGCGTCGGAACATATATATATATATATATATATATATATATATATATATATATATATATATATATATATATATAAAACCTGCTGTCAGAGGTAAAGCGACTGACTCAGGATAAAAAACCAATGTGCCTCATGGTATGGCAAAGAAGTGCCTCATGGTATGGCAAAGAAGTGCCTCATGGAATGGCAAAGAAGTGCCTCATGGAATGGCAAAGAAGTGCCTCATGGAATGGCAAATAAGTGTCTCATGGTATGGCAATTAAGTGCCTAATGGTATGGTAATTAAGTGCCTAATGGTATGGCAATGAAGTGCCTAATGGCATGACAATAAGTGCCTCATGGTATGACAAATAAGTGCCTCATGGTATGGCAAATAAGTGCCTCATGGAATGGCAAATAAGTGCCTCATGGAATGGCAAATAAGTGTCTCATGGTATGGCAATTAAGTGCCTAATGGTATGGTAATTAAGTGCCTAATGGTATGGCAATGAAGTGCCTAATGGCATGACAATAAGTGCCTCATGGTATGACAAATAAGTGCCTCATGGTATGGCAAATAAGTGCCTCATGGAATGGCAAATAAGTGCCTCATGGTATGACAAATAAGTGCCTCATGGAATGGCAAATAAGTGCCTCATGGTATGACAAATAAGTGCCTCATGGAATGGCAAATAAGTGTCTCATGGTATGGCAATTAAGTGCCTAATGGTATGGTAATTAAGTGCCTAATGGTATGGCAATGAAGTGCCTAATGGCATGACAATAAGTGCCTCATGGTATGACAAATAAGTGCCTCATGGTATGGCAAATAAGTGCCTCATGGTATGGCAAATAAGTGCCTCATAGTATGGCAAAGAAGTGCCTCATGGCATGGCAAAGAAGTGCCTCATGGAATAGCAAAGAAATGCCTCATGGTATGGCAAAGAAATACCTCATGGTATAGCAAATAAGTGCCTAATGGTATGGCAAATAAGTGCCTATATGGTATGGTAATTAAGTGCCTCATGGTATGGCAAATAAGTGCCTATATGGTATGGTAATTAAGTGCCTCATGGTATAGCAAATAAGTGCCTAATGGTATGGCAAATAAGTGCCTATATGGTATGGTAATTAAGTGCCTAATGGTATGGCAAAGAAGTGCCTCATGGTATGGCAAAAAAGTGCCTCATGGTATGGCAAATAAGTGCCTCATGGTATGGCAAATAAGTGTCTCATGGTATGGCAAATAAGTGCCTAATGGTATGGAAAATAGGTGCCTAATGGTATGGTAATTACGTGCCTAATGGCATGGGAATAAGTGCCTCATGGTATGGCAATGAAGTGCTTCATGGTAGGGCAATGAAGTGCTTCATGGTATGGCAATAAAGTGCTTCATGGTATGGCAAATAAGTGCCTCATAGTATGGCAAATAAGTGCCTCATAGTATACCAAAGAAGTGCCTCATGGTATGGCAAAGAAGTGCCTAATGGTATGGCAAAACGTGCCTGATGGTATGGCAAAGTGCCTCATGGTATGACAAAGTGCCTCATGGTATGACAAAGTGCCTCATGGTCTGGCAAAGAAGTGCCTAATGGTATGGCAAAAAAGTGCCTGATGATATGGCAAAGAAGTGCCTCGTGGTATGGCAAACAAATGCCCCATGGTATGGCAAACAAGCGCCTCATGGTAGGGCAAACAAATGCCCCACGGTATGGCAAAGAAGTGCCTCATGGTATGTCAAACAAATGCCTCACGGTATGGCAAAGAAGTGCCTCATGGTATGGCAATTAAGTGCCTAGAGAAGGGTTGACGATCCCTACTGATGAGAGGAAATAAGTAGTTACGATAACTAAGATAATTAAGACAACGAAAAACAAAGGGACAGACTGAAACAAAGGAGAGAGAGAGAGAGAGAGAGAGAGAGAGAGAGAGAGAGAGAGAGAGAGAGAGAGAGAGAGAGAGAGAGAGAGAGAGAGAGAGAGAGAGAGAGAGAATAAAGGAAAATGAGTAGCCAGATTTTTTTTTATATACAGAGGTCCATAGTATTGTTAAATGTGACCATATATAGATAAGCTTTCCTATGAAATCAACTAAGGGCATATAACTTCAAAAGTTGAAACTTGCAACAAATGTTTTAAGTTGAATAGGCTCACATAAGTCTTTTTATAGTTTATATATGAAATACGTTTTAATGTTGTTAAAGTTTTTAAAATATTCTATTCTAATCCTTCGTTATTTTTCACATCGTTTATATATTTCCTTATTTCATTTCCTCACTGGGCTATTTTTCCCTGTTGGAGCCCTTGGGCTTATAGCATCTTGCTTTTCAAACTAAGGTTGTGGCTTAGCTGGTAGTAGTAGTAGTAGTAGTAGTAGTAGTAGTAGTAGTAGTAGTAGTAGTAGTAGTCAAGAAGGCACGGCTAAACCCAACCTTATCAAGTGTGGCCTTTGAATATTGTCGTTTTTTCCTCATGAAACTTAAGAAATATCAAAGGGCACTGATAGAATATCAAGTTTTCTTTGCAGGATGACTGATATTAAAAGCCACTATTTTGAATTATAATACATTACATATTTTGACAGATTGAAAATCAACTAGAGGGGATAAAGATTGGTCCTTAACAACAAAGTCTACATTTAGATTCGAAATAGATGCTCTGGGAAAATCACAGTTATTTCGTCACCTAGATTATCATTTATCTATCAAGAAAGAGAGATAAAGTAATATAAGAAATAACTCGTGGGGGGGGGAGGAGGGGGGTTCAATTTATGATGACTTGAATTATATTTTGGGGAAACACCCACAGGATTTATGGTTATTATAAGGCAAACTAGAGAGAGTTAAGCAATTGATTACATACTTAGTATACGCAACCAGTCAAAAATTATGACTAAATATTTATATATATACATTTTCACACACGAACAATGAGATTCAAACCTTCCCATCGCCTCTCCTTATAACAACACGGCAGTTTCGGCAATTTGTGGGAGATTGTCGTTTCCGAGTGTACTTTTCGGTGTAAACCCCTCTCACCATGAAATGATTACTTCCTCTTACCCAACACCCGAGGGACGGGGAGAGACCGAGTAGTTACACATCTGGCAATGACGCTGAGCGTGATCATATATATATATATATATATATATATATATATATATATATATATATATATATATATACTTAGTCCCTCTTATCAACTTCCGAGGGATGGGGAGAGACCGACTAGTTATACATCTGGCAATGCCGCTCAGGGTGACAGGAAATGTGTATATATATGTATAAGTGTGTGTATATATATGTATGTATATATATATATATATATATATATATATATATGTATAAGTGTATATATATATGTATAAGTGTCTATATATATATATATATATATTCCTCTGGCACCCACGGGGAGGAAAGAAATTCTTGCCGGATGTCTCTTTCCTGTGCCATCTCATTGGGCTCAACCCAATTCTCAGCCAGATACTTGCTCTTTATTATATAGGGGAGACAACCTTTGCCAATTAAAACTTAATATAATTTATTCAAATGTTTCTGACAATTCAAAAGAATCCTTTACAAAGCTAAATCACTATTTCTGTATTATTTTCCCTCTCATTGATCTACTTGTGAGGCTGAGCAGTGATAATTTCTTGATATACATGTACAAAGGCAATTGTTCTAACAGGTGCACCATATAAGTATTAACCATTTGTGAACGTGCGAGTTGGTGAAACCTTAACATTTCTTAACCAAAGCGTAAATGCACCTTGACAGGTCTGATATAATACCTTTACCTTAGTGCACATTTGTTTCTAGATATTACCATCAAATACAACCACGAAGCTGGAAATTAATTAATTTTTCTCGTATTGTCATGGCAGACCCAGGCCCACATGACTGAGAACTATGAAGCGTGAAGTGGGAGATGATGAATGGAGAATTATTGAATTAAAAGCTCAAGATAGAGACGACTGGCGAAATCTAATCGAGGCCCTTTGCGTCAATAGGCGTAGGAGATGATGATGATGATTGTTATGTATAGATAAAGCTTTTATATAAAAGCACCTGTTATAACAGGTGCATTATAATGATTTTACCTTTAGTGCAGATCTGTTTTCAGATGTTACCGAGAAATAGAACCAGGAAGCTGGAGGTTAATTTCTTTTCTCGCATTTCCAAGTACAGATAAAATTTTAAGTTTTTGTT